>NW_027281551.1:0-71465 GCF_046629955.1 Centroberyx affinis | reverse complement strand
AAAGAGGTTGACATTTTATACTAAGTTCAGCTTAGAAAAAATAAATAAATAAATAAAAATAACAAATTAAAAATAGTAATAGACAGAAATTAAAATAAATAAATTATACAATTCTAATAATAATAATAATATTGGCAAAATAAAAATGTATACAGAAAGATGTACATGTGCAAATACATACATACATAAACTACATAGCTCAATGCATTTTTATAATTAACATGTTTTGTTCTGAAGACTGATTTGACAGAAGAAACAATCTCCTTGCTTTTGTCCTATATAGTTATTAATATTCATGAGGATGCCAGAAGTGCCAGAAGACAAAGGAACCTCATTTTTAACGCAGACCTTACAGTAGCTTGTCAGAGATCTTGTCCCATGCAAGTCTTGGATGTCACACTTCTGTCATGTTGTAACCATCCTATAAAAGTTTTTAGTATACTTTTATCCAAAATACTACAGTACCATGAGTTAGGATGTAGCAGGAATTGAACCCCTGACCCCTGACAGTGTTAGTGCTTTGCTCTATCCATTGAGCCACACAGGGCCACTATTCAGTTTAGTTCATTCTGGGATACAAAACTAAAAGTGTGTGTTTGTAAGCTGTATTACCCCATGTGACCCACAGGAGCAGGTCTCCGGCGGCACCGTCAGCACCGTCCTGAGGAACCTGCTGTCCGACACGCCCTACACCGTCACCGTGGTCCCCGTCTACCCCGAGGGAGAGGGGCTGCGCCAGTCTGACAACGGAAAGACGCGTAAGTCAGAGAACAGCTGCCGCATCAAGACAGACCCTAGTCTTAGATAGGACGGTTTCTCCAGGAGATCACAGTCACTCCACTATACTTGCTTGCTTGCTGTAGATCTCTCCTGGCTTGTTTCTGTCTCTGAAGACTCTCTCTCTTCTTCAGGCTCTTCCCAAAAACCAAACATTTGCCGTCTTGTACAGAACAGCTTCGGTATTTAATCTTCCCACTCTGACAGTTAGGCCGACTCGTTGCCATAGCAACAAACTTCTTAACTCAAGCTTAGCCAGGGGAGAAGGCGGCTAACTTTCCCTACCTCAAAATATGTCGGTCTTAATATTTATGCAACACACAGTCTTAATCTAACCTGAGAATCTAAGACCTGGGGCCAGCTGCATAAAGATAGACTTAAACCTGACCTTAAACTTGCTATAGACACTTATATTTACCTGTTCCCACTACTTCTTGATTGTTGCAGATCTCTAATGGGTTGTTTCTGTCTCTAAAGACTCTCTCTCTTCTTCAGGCTATTTCCAAAAACCAAAGATTTGCCATCTTTGCCATAAACTTCCCACTCTTGACAGTTAGGCCTACTTGTTACTATAGCAACCTCAAAATAAGTCAGTCTTAATATTTAAGCAACATACAGTCTGAAGTGGACAAATCTAATATAAGAATCTTACACCAGTCTGTCTTTTATTTCCTATGGTATCACTATAATATTACCACAGGGACTATGGTATATAGTATTATATAATAACTCCAACCCTATGATATCGCTTTAATATTTCTGTAAATAGTTATAGTTTATAGTTTTGCTTTGAAATCTCTGTAGTAATCCTTTAAAATGTTATCACAGACGTACTATAGTTGTTGTTCGGAAGGGGAAATAGATCCTGTACTCTGAAAGTAAGAGTTGTGGAGCATGTGATGCCACTTTCTGCAGGAGCTTTGACCCATATTTCATACAGTACTGTAAGGCTTAGTCTAGTCGTAAACTAGCTTCATGCAACTGGCCCCAGTCTTAGGCTTCGACTGGTCTAAGCCGTCCAAGTGAAATTCATATTGAATGTTTGAGTCCTTCTGTGTTAGCTGAGCAGGAGATGTGGAGGTACAAAAATGGATGTGAGGTCTTCTGTTATTGTTACTCTGCACACACGTCTTTCAACATCGCTGTCAGTTCATATCGGTTTAAGATATGGGTTTCTAGAATAAATATGAACAGTCATCCAAAAAAAAAAAAAATCAGATACAAGGATACAAGCATTTACTGTCCTAAAGTGAACCTGAGTCTCATTCTCCTGGATTGAAGTTACAGACTTGAGTTGCCTTCTGTCCCCTTTTCCTAGTAAAGCTATTTTCAGTTAATTCCACCTTGAGTCTCGTTAAATCCGCGTCGCGTTTGGTCTTTTTTGCCAAAGTCTGACATCAGTATTCCAGTGAGAAAGATCTTTATATCCCAGGTGAGCGCTAAAAAAGAAACGGTTTGTATTTTCAGCCAAACTCCTGAACCGGATAGCTTTGAAAAATCCCTCATGAACAGTAGACCTCACCAGTAATTGAAGGGTTTTAATCCAAAACAAACTCTTACAAAATGACTGATAGCACAAGATAAAAATAAAATAACAATGTGGTACTTTTTAAAGGACCGCAGGTAACTTAAGTCCTCGGTTGAAGAAATGGAAAGACTTTTACAGACTGGATCCTCTATATTTAAGAGAATAAACTCCAGGCAGTGATTTTTCTTACCCCCTCTCCCCTCCATCTGTGCGGTTGGACGTCCTGCTGTGTGCGTTGGGGTTTCTCTCTGCCCGGACGGCCCGCCACGCCACGCCACGCCACGCCATGCCCAGTCAGCAGAACTCCCACAATCCCACAGTTTTTAATTGGAGCGCCGTGAATCCGCCGGAGCGTGTCGGGCAGAAACGGTTCCACAGGCGGCTCCAGATCTCCAGAGAAGGCCGCGCATTTCATTTCAAATGCTGATTTCTTGTTGTGTTTAGAGGCTCGATTTGTTGCCGTCCATATTTGACGTGATTTGCTTTGATAGGAAGCCAAATATGAGGACATTTGTGACCCGGTTTATGAGCGGCTAATCGACCCAAAACTGTTCTCATTGACGGGTTTTATAGCATTACATGGAGCAGGCAGGGGCAAAGTGTTGGATGTAGACCAACATCTTTGAGAAACTCTTAAATCTGCAATGATTTTAGTCCTGAGTCTTCATTGCTGTGGTGTTTCTGCACTGCTCTTCCCACAGATCACCTGTCAATCAAACAGTGTGTGTGTGGGGGGGGGTTAAGCTTAGTTTGAGTTTCTCTTTTCTTTGTCTGTTCAGCCATGGTGGCTATCGCTGCTCATGCTAACTACCCAGTTCTTCTTCTACTGTTTATTCAAAACAAAACCGGAAACGTAAAAAGGATTTTTCCCAGGAAAGAGCTACCAGACACCGGCTGTTTAGAACAGACAATGGAAAAGATTTCTAGAACTGGATTAGGGCTGAACAATTAATCAAAATTTTATCGAAATCACAATATGGCCTACTGCAATTTTCAAATCGCAGGAGGCGCAATATTTGTTAAAGGTGAAATGTGTCAAAATAGCATTTTAAAGTAAATATTGTGGTGCTGCAGAGATGTCCTGGCCTACACATCATATTCTACAGACTTAAGAAAACATCTTTGTTTGGTACAGATCCCCGCAAAAATCACACCATAATCATTTTAATACGTTTTTCAATGAAAATGAGAATAATGATGTAAAAAATGATCATTCCCTCTAATATCGCAAATCATATCGCAATTGCAATATCAGTCAAAATAATCGCAGTTAGATATTTCAAAATCATTGCAGATTTAAGAGTTTCACAAGGATTTTGGTCTACATCCAACACTCTGCCCCTGCCTGCTACATGTAATACTATAAAGCCACAGCCGATATGTGTGACCATCAACAACATGTCCTACTGAAGTGTAGGACATGTTGTTGATGATGATCACACATATCGGCTGTTCATATCGGGAATTGAACCAGCAACCCTCTGTTGGGACGTTCTCTTTACTAATAACTGACTCTGGTTCATCAGTCGTCTCACCCTGTCTGTCCCAAGGCAAGGCAAGTTTATTTCTATATCACATTTCATACACAAAGGCAACTCAAAGTGCTTTACATTAGAATAGAAAGACATTGGATAAGAAACACAGGATGAGATAATTAATAAAGAGATAAAGTGTATAAGAAGAGAGAATAAATACAGAATTAAAAAAGGAGGAGAAAGCCCCAGAAAGCATATCTCCCATTTATTGTGGAGAAAAAGAAAGTGTTTCATTCCAAAATGAGATATCTGCCATTTGGAAAGAAAAAAGTAGAACTTTTAAAAACTGATGAATAGCACAATATTACCACAAAATTAAATCATCTTTCTGAAGGATATTAGGTCATTTTGTCCCTGGATGACAAAAGCATAACATCTTGACAAACTGCATCCTCTGTATTTTACAGATATTGGATGATGATTGTGTTTTTTTCCAAGATGGATGTGTAGCATTTGGGGAATTACCTCCCCGGTTATTACTCTCTTCAGGCTCTGTCCTTATCAAGCAGGAGGCTCCGTCTTCCTCCACCTACTGCATCTCGCTTTTTTTATTGGGCTCAAGCAGCGAATACCAGGGGGATCGGCACATCTGGTTCGGTTTAAAAGGGAAGTTAAGGGCTTTTGCATAAACCCAAAACTGTGCTACTTCTCTCTACGCATTCTCCACATAGACGCTATAAAATGACTTTCCTCCAGGAGACTTTTGCTTGTGTCAGCATTTCAGTCGCCCCCCCACACCCCCACTCCATTCCCCCCACCCCCCACCCCCCACCCCCTCCTCCAATTGGATCATGCTTTGTCCTACAAAAAAATGTCCATGTCAGCAAGTATTTAATCTTGAATTGAATCCTATTTTTTTTTTTTTTTTTTTTTTTTTTGCAAACAAGCCAAAGAATCTGTCAGCGATAGTGAAATAATTTCACTTTTTCCACTGCAAATCAAGTTTCAGGTTTCGGCCTTGTGACAGTTTTTTCCACTCGTTTTAGGAAATATTTTAAACCTAAACTGTCTCTTGATGGACATTTTTGCATTTCTTACTTATTATATGCCTATAAGACATATATGACTAAACATAATAGTTATTTATCCCACTCCCTGATGCAGGTACGTGGCCAAAATTTTATCTGAATATTTATACAACGATGCCAGATTGATCACATTGTTGTTGTTTTTTTTGTATTTAAAACTGAAAAGTACCCTGGACTTTTTCCATGTTGTAATCTGTTTGAAGAGCTTGATTTCAAAGTAGGAGGTCCAGCATTTTAAAAAAAAATGTGAAACCAACTCCTGCAAATTGATTTCCTGGCGCGATGTTCGCTGCTCGCCCTTCACTTGCTAAACAGCAACATTTCAGAGAATGTAATCACCTGTGTTTGTTTCAGATATTGAGCAATCAACGTTAGCGATCAGCTTTTGGGTCCCAAAACGAGATGCATTGCGTTTTGGAGTGAAGTCGTTGTATGTGTGCTGTTGCTAAGAGAAGTGAAGTCAACACACTGCAAAAACTGACACACTTGTTAAGTTATTTTATCTTGTCTCCAGACTTATCAAGCATATTTTAGGGTTAAGTTTTTTTGGGGTTTTTTTGTGAAATCATCTCACTGCACTGGCAGATAATTTTACCGGTTTCAACAAATTTTTACAGTTTTTTTTCCAGGAGAATGTAACTTGTTTCAGGACATTTTCTTGGTAAAAGTGAAATTGTCTTGGAGAAAGTTTCTTGTTTCCAGATTTTTTTTCAATAAGTTTTATGATGATTTCTTGAAAGAAGTCATATTGGCATGAATCAAGTGTAATTTATTGAAACCAGCGAGATGCCATCTTAACAAGTCACTTAGTCTCATATTCAGCCTCCAGATCTTATTTTTCTTAAACCAGGAGAACAATTCTGCCAGTGCGGTGAGATAACTCCACTTTTTTTCCAATGCAGTTCCACTTGTTTTAGGAATTTTGTAGAAATTAGTGTCAGTATCTTGAAACAAGTCAGAATAAGGCAAAATCACTGCACTACTATCAAGAAAATTACACTTGATTGTATAAAATTCTTGAAACAAGTTGATTTGCATTGGAAACAAGTGAAATTATCTAACTCCACTGGCAGATTTTTTCACTTACTCACTCACTTACTCAATAATAGACTAAATGACTTGTTAAGATGGAGATTTTTTTGCAGTGTGCCAGTGCAGTGAGAGAATTTGACTAAAAATATCATGAAATAAGTTTGGTAGGTCTGGAAACAAGTTAAAATCTTTCAACAGCTTGTCATTTTTTGCAGTGTGTGTCTTCTGGACTTTCCCCCTCTTGACTTTCTCTCTTTCTCTCTGTGACCTGCAGTTCCCCGCACGCCACCCAGGAACATCCAGGTGTACAACCCGTCCCCCAACAGCCTGAACGTGCGCTGGGAGCCGGCCTCGGGCCAGGTGCAGCAGTACCGCGTGTCGTACACCCCCCTGACCGGAGTCAGGCCCGCCGAGTCGGTAAGTCACTCTCCCCGCTGTTAAACCACACACTGTCATTAGCCGCAGAATTTTTCCCCCCGAGGGCAGCAGGGGGAGGAGGAGGAGGAGGAGGAGGTGGTTCCCCCAAGATCACTGCCTCTACTCACAAAAAGGAAGGGCTCAGAGCCAAGAATATAGAGGGAAAAAACAATATACACTGCTAAAAATACCCATTTTAACAAGATATTTTGTCTAGTATGTGAGAGAGATGAGATAATTTGGGTTTTTTTTGTGTAAATCGACTTCCAAACACTGCAGGTGAAACCGAATTGGATATACTGACACTTGTTTCCAGAAAATTCTCTGAACAAGTCAAATTACACTGCAAACAAGTGGAATCATCTCATCCCACTAGCTGATCTTTTGCTAGATTTTAAGACTCCATAGGAGACTACATGATGATGAAGTGAAAAAAACTGCTAACGAGGTGAGATCATTTTGTTTCTTTCCGATGCAAATCAACTTGTTTCAAAGACTGCAGGTGAAACTGCGTTGGAAATTAGCATAATTTTCTTGATACTAGTGGATTCTTGTGCCTTATTCTGCCTTTTTTTTAAGATATTGACACTTGTTTCCACAAAATTCTTGATTTGCATTGGAAGCAAGTGAAGTTATCTCACCACACTGACAGATTTTTTCACTTGTTTTAAGAAAAACAAGATTTTAAGACTCCATAGCAGACTAAATGTGTTGTTAATAATATGGATATTTTTACAGTGTGTGGGGAAATTCTCTTTGCACTGTATAACTGTACACTGTGTGCAAAATATTACCACATATCCTAGTGTTGAGTTGCACCAACTTCGGTCCAATCCATTGTCTAAAAGCTTAAAAATCCTTCATCATCTCCATCTCCTGTCTGGTGAAATCAATATGGGGTCATAGCTTTCACCGGGTCAGTCTATTTCATGGGAACAGCAGGTGGTCCCCTTTGGTTGCTCCTAATATCTGGTTCACTAAGTGTACGTGTAGATGTTGCACAGATGTTTGTACAGCAGTAATCATGTTAAACCACTTAAATATGGAAATCATGACTTGTCAGCTTTTTGTATCTCTCCATCAGCATTGATTTCATGCACCAGTGCAAATCTCTGGATCGCAGAGAAAGAGAGCGGCTTATTTCCCAACAAAAAAAAGTCAAACTCTATGACTGAAGTTTGGAAAATTTGCACACTGCGCACATCTGTGACTGACATCAGTGCAAGTTCCAATGTTTGAAGTTTGGAGGCCATGAGGCTGTAATCTAATGAGCCTGTTTTAATGATTAGGATCTTCTTTGATGCCGCTGTGAATCTTAAAACACTGCACAGTTTATTGTCCCCTCTAGTCACCATTTCCTTTATCTATTCTCACTGCTGCTGCGACTATTTTATTTTAATTCACTTTGTTTTATTGTAAAAGGAACAAAGGGCAAGACAAAGGGACACAGAGCCGACACAGGCATAAAGAGCCTGAGAAACACAAAGATCCATCAACACTTGGTGCCATTCCAGTGTGTTTAATGATATTCAATAGTTTGATGTCACAGCTATGGCTGCCAGATTTAACTGAGCCGATTTAACTGAGAGTTTTACTTCTACAAACATTTCGTGGAGGCAGAAATAATCTCACTGGTTGAGTTAAATCTCAGTGGGCGGAGCCAAACAACCACAGTTTTACTGAGCGCAGTTTAGCGCAGGTTAGCTAACTGGCAACCTTGAATTGCAGAGAAGGAACTCTGGTCAAAATGTAAAAAAAATATATAATTGTCAATGACTATTGTTTGTTCTTCTTTATTTTGAAAGTCAGCAGCTAGCTAACTAGCTAACCTAGATAACTTAGTATGGTAGATTGTATTTTTTCAGTTAGCAGCAGAGTGCTAGGCTTCATAATATTAGCTTCCTCCTCTCTTACCTCTTGCCTTCTTCACTGGGCTTCGGGCTAACGTTACGTAATGTTATGGTTAGAAAAATTGTGGTTCTTTGGCTCCGCCCACTGATGTTTAACTCAACCAATCAGATTATTTCCGCCTCCAGAGCGGCTCTGCCTCTGAGAAATGTTTGTAGAACTAAAACTCTAATCTGAAATGATTCATCAATCAGTCAATCAGGACAGGGGACAGTCAGTTCCCCTCATTATAGAGTGGACTGGTGGGAGTATATGTTCTTCCAGCTGTGAGGATCTCAACCTCTACATCATCTCTGAGAACCTTTTTTTTTTATGTTGCGATGCACCAGAAGCTTTGCGTCCGGCGCTCTTTCAACTATGACACATTTGCTTCAGTCAGAACACGAGCTGCAGATGAGATGAGGCTGGACTGAAGTTCCCCCCTGGCAGATATATTTCCCATGATGTAATGGCCCTGATGTCACGGCGGAGGATAGATGCCGCGATAATCCCGGCGATAAGAGAAGGCCTGCAGTCATCTGTTGTTGTTAGGAAACCGCGTGCCGAAACCTGTTCCCCCGAAGACCCCTGACATCCCCTCACTCAGCAGACGCTTCCTAGCACTAACTGTTTATCGGTCGGCCCGCTCGCTGAATGAATGATTTGTTTGGCGTCTAACCTCCTGGGCCTTTGTTAGTATTTCAGACCCGTTTTTTGGCAGCGGAGTCCCTGGGAGATAACTGGAAGTGGGATGAGCAGTGAGGTCATTATGTACATTACCGCTGCCAGATTTGTATGTAATGCATGAAGCGGCTCATTTGAATAGGCCATGAAGGCCATGCTGACCCCTTGGCTCCTTCTCTGAAAAAAGGTCCTGGTGCCGGGAACTCTCACCAACGCCTTCCTGGACAACCTGGTGCCGGACACTCCCTACTCGGTCAGCGTCACCGCTCTGTACGCCGACGGCGAGGGGCCGGGCGTGAAGGACAACGGCAAAACACGTAAGAGCCGTCCGACCCGCTGACACCGTGTACAGTCGGTCCGCTGACTCACTCCCACCTTGTTTACAAGTACATTGAGTCATATGGCGTGCATGCATGAGCGCATTCTGTATACACTGCAACTGTGATTCGATCTGGCTCAATGTGCACTGCAAAAACTGACACACTTGTTATTTCATCTTGTCTCCAGACTCGTCAAGCTTATTTTTTGATTTTTTTTTTTGTGAAATCATCTCACTGCACTGGCAGATAATTTTACATTAAATTACATTAAATTTGACTTTTTTTTTTTTATCAGGAGAATGTAACTTGTTTCAGGACATTTTCTTGGTAAAAGTGAAATTGTCTTGGATAAAGTTTTTTGCTTCAAAAGATTTTCTTCATTGTTTTATGATGATTTCTTGAAAGAAGAAGTCATATTGGCATGAATCAAGTGAAATTTACTGAAACCAACAAGATTATCTGCCAGTGCAGTGAGAGAATTTGACTAAAAACATCATGAAATAAGCTGACAGGTCTGGAGACAAGAGAAAATCACTGGACAAATCGTCATTTTTTGTAGTGTAGTCAGTTGGGGTATTCAATAACAAAATCTTATTTACAGTTTCACTTGTTTCAAGAATTGTGTATAAACAAATTACGCTAGGATTTTCTATAAACAAGTGACGCCATCTGGAAATAAAACATATTACTCCACTTGTTTCCAGATAGTGGCGCTTAATCAGTGATGTCATTTCAAAGGCGGGTAAACTATGTTCATCCAGATCATCATGAAGCAAACAACCACTAATATGAACAAAAAACAAATAATATTTTCAGAAAAGCATGAATTTATGGAGTTTTCTCCTTAAGACACCCTATCTTCATGCAGCTTCAGTAGCTTTGATGCTACTCTTACTATGATGTGTACCATGGATTCAGATCATGAAGAGTTATATTAGCGTAAAATGTGGGTAAGCTTCTGCAAAGGGGGTTAAGTGAGTTTATGTGGTTCACCCTCCACTTCAAACTCTTGAAATTCTTGAAACAAGTGAAACTACTTGCAGTGTTTCCTCTGTAATTTTATGCAGCTGTGGTGCTTGAGGGAAAAATTCCAGTTTTGTCCCATATCTATCGCTGTTTGGGTCCAAGTTATGTTTCCAGTTGAGGTTGTGGTGCTAAAAATGGTTATTGGTAGTCAAAACACAATCATGACTTCTAAAACATTTCAACTGCACTTATTTTAGTTTTTAGGTGACAGTGGAACTAAAACGCCAATGCCAATTTAATTTCCCACCACTGACAGATTTTGACACTTGTTTTAAGAAACATGATTTTTAAACTCAGTATCAGATTAAATGACTTCTTAAGATAGACATTTTTTGCAGTGTGCAGAAGCTCATTGCATATAAACAAACGCACTGTACACTGCAAAAAAAAAGTCATTTAGTCTCATATTCAGCCTTCAAATGTTATTAAATTCTTCAAACAAGTTGATTTGCATTGGAAACAAGTGAAATTATCACACCTCACTGGCAGATTTTTCCACTTATTTTAAGAAAGTTAGGATTTTATAGGACTCAATAAAATACTAAATGACTTGTTAGGATGGAGATTTGTTTTGCAGTGTATCAGTGTGTTGATGCACATGCTTGGTGTTGCAGTGCCGCGTGCCGGTCCCAGGAACATGCGTGTGTTCGACGCCACCACCAGCACCCTGACCATCGGCTGGGACCACGCCGAGGGGCCGGTGAGGCAGTACAGGATCGGCTACGCTCCCATGACCGGGGACCCCATCACCGAGTTTGTGAGTACACCGCAAAAATGTCTTTTTTTTTTCTTTTTTTTATTTAAGCTTGTATTCAGTCTTAAAATCTTACGGACAATGAGGTGAAATATTATCATTTATCTCAAAAATTCTCAATGTGGCAAAACCTTAAATTAAGACAGACTGATGATGATGTCACGATGATGTCACTTGATTAAGGAGCCAAAAATCTCACATCACTGGCAGTTTTTTTTTTTTTACTTGCTTCAAATCAATAGGGTCACTGAGTTTGTGAGTATATAAAAAGTTTTGTTTTTAAGTTTTTAAAAAGTAACCATCATTTAGAGATTTAAAAAAAAATGTCCGTTTACGCTTACAAAATGATTGACAACTCAATATTAAGACCAATTATGCTACTTAAAGGTACTTTAAATCCTTGCTAAAATAATAATTTTACAGACTGGATCCTCCTATATTTTAGTGATATTGAATGATGAAATTCAGGTAATGACATACTGCATTTCCCAACAGTATACACCGTACATAACATTTTGGAAATAACCTCCCGATACCCTTCTGGGAAAAACCTCGCCGTTCCCCCTGCGCTGTGATGTTACCGGGGAAGAATGCGGTGAAGTCACATTTCAGAATTTCCTTGGCTCGCTCAGGTTATAAATCACCGATTAGTGAGACTAATTACAGGCTCAGTTAGGCAAACACTATCATTTGGGACATAATAACATTATTAATAGTCCTAAATAATGAGTTGGACCCGCAGTGCTCGGCGGTGACAGTCCAGCTGCGCTCCCCCTCGCCTTGTTAGCGAGGCACCTGTTGTGTATGAGTCAGCTAACTGCACCGGAGGGACGGCCATGAAAGGATTTCTCGGGACCGGGAAACCTGCAGCAATTTATAAATACATCCAATTATTACAATTTAGCATCTGTGACCGAACCCCTTTGGAGTAAATGTTGCGTTAGTACACAACTTCCACAGCAGTGACTGCATTTTGTGTTTTCTGAAGCCAAGCAGAAAGCAAACTAAACTCCAATTTTCTGCTTCGCGACTCCAGAGAAATTATTCCTTAGGAGGGGAAATTAAATGATTTGAGATTAGTGTGCAAAAGGAATGGATCAACACCTGCATCAACAAGATCACCTTCTCAGAATGAATGGCGTGCAATGAGTGGAAATTGTGCCTAAAGCCTCTTTGCGCCTGTCATGTCTTATTTATTCACTTTTTTCCCAATTCACTAACACTTATTATTGTAGTGCATATAAGATCTGTTGAAAGGAGGCGTAAAGACTTTGCGCGTTGCGAGTTTGAACATTCAAAATGGCTGCTGTCATTGCTGCCAGACGGCACCAGCAAGACAGGAAGCAAGGGAGAGGGTTCTCCATCCTAGAACCTCAGATCAGTTATAGCAGGTGTTTTAGGCTGCAGGGGTGCCAGTCTTGATGGATTAGTCTGAATGCACCACAACTTGATTTGCATAAACTTCTTAATGAATAAGATGAAAATTCTTTGCTCTCAACTCAAGCAACTGAGGCTATTTTTCAATCTGCTATTATTAGGGCAATATTTTATCGCATAAACTGTTGTTTTTTGCAATACGTGGAAGTTCTGTTTTCATTCTAATATCCAAAATAGTATGTTTATTTATATATACAGGGGTGATTATGATCTACATGTGAGGATGCATAACAGTTTATCCTAAATTGAATTTAACTGAGATGTAGGCAAGAATCCATGCTACTGTATGTAAACAGTCACTATTACATTAAAGTTAGCTTTACTGTACTAAAGCCTTCAGTAGCTCCAGTCACATTGTGTATTGTGAAGCCGTTTACAATAAGGGTACATTAATAAACAGTTAACTAATGTGTCTGGTAATCATTTACTAATGGTGTTCATGTTAACTAAGGTATTAATTTATACATTATTTAATAGTCATCTTTATAAACTATTAAATAATGTATAAATTAATACCTTAGTTAACATGAACACCATTAGTACATTACACATTCGTTAACTGATAATTAAGGGTTATTAAGCATTAACTAACCCTTATTAAGCATTAACTAACCCTTAACTTAGTGTACCTTATTGTAAAGTGTTACCAAGCCGTTTATGAAGCTGCAGTCCTGTACCTCTGTACCTCTGTACCTCTGTACCTCTCTTACTCTGTGGTGTTTTGACCCGCAGACCGTTGTTCCTGGGAACAGAAACAACGCCATGCTGCAGAACCTGCTGCCCGACACGCCGTACAACATCACAGTGGAGGCCATCTACGCCGAGGGACCGGGAGGCAATCTGAACGGGAAAGGACGCACAGGTAACGCAACCACGGATTAAATCTAGAGACGGCTCCCAGTAGTTTAACTGAATATGATATCCAGGCCAGAGATGCTGGAGGGAGGAGTTTGTTCAGCGAGAGAAGAAAGCAAGAAAATAAATAGAGGCTTTGCAGCTGCATCACAAATCTCCCAGCAGCCACGTCTGCAGCCAAATAACGGCTAAATGTATAACAACCGGGCGAGTTAGAGTTCAGAATCAGAATCAGAATCAGAAATACTTTATTGATCCCCGAGGGGAAATTGGGTTACGTTGCAGTTGCTCACATTCTAGAAGAGAAATATATATAAGTATAGAGAAATTATAAGAAAAATAGAAATAAGAAAATAAGAAATATATGTGCATTATACTACAATATATAACAATAATAATATAGAAATAAGAGAAATAAGAATTCTGTACAAATATGTGCATCATACTACAATATATACAACAGTGTAAATAATTAAATAATTAAATAATTATTGCACAGTTGAATTATTGCACAAAATTATTACCAGAATCAGTATTGCACAGTTTAAAATATAAATTATAAATAAAATAAAAGTTATATCTTAGACAGATTGTTGTGGTGTGGATGTAGGTCAATCCAGAAATGTTTTAAGCAAAAGTGAATAGTCCGATGAGGTAGATTTGTTTCCAAATTTACAATAATGCAATATGAGTTGTAGCATGAGAAGATTTAGCTAGCTAACAAAGCCAAAAAAAACAAAACTGTTTGGGTTAAGTGAGCTAACTAGCCAAAAAGCTAATTCTAGCCACTACTAACGCTAGCTGCTACTAGCTATGTTAGCTAGTGTGCTAATCAGACGTGTTAACAACAAGACAGTGATGGTTAGCTAACCAGATGCTATGGTTAGCTAGCTAACAAGGTGACATTATCTAAACACTAAATCAATCAGATGGATCAGTGATGAAATGATCAGTTCAGTCAGACACAGACAGAAATTAACCGTCTGTTCAATTCTGTTGAGGCCAAGTGGACTTCCAATATGGCCGCCAGAGGGTGCATTACATCACCTCAAACCCCCTACTTTAGAGCAGTGGTTGTTAACCTAGGGTTTGGGACCCCCCAGGGGGTCACAACATAATTTTGGGGGGTCACGAGATGATTTATGGGATAGGAAAACAACATATTTCTACTATACAAATTTATTATCATGTCTACTTTTTCAGATTTTTCTCAAATTTTTGCTTTTTTCTTGTGAAATAGTTTGAATAGTTTAAAGCCTCTTGGCCTCCTCTGATAATTAATCAAATGAAACAACCTGAAAAGGGAAAATCATCCTTTGGTCCAGCTGTTCACCACTTCAGTCATCAGACAGTGTGATTGGGAATTAGTTTCTTGAGGCGGTAGACATTTCACCAGAGGGGTCAGAGGTCAGAGGTCAGGCGCTGTGACCCCGAAGCAGGTAGAGGTTCAGTAGCTCAAGGTTCACTGCGGTTGGGACGGTCACACTGAGCTGTCGCAGGGATTTGAACCTGTGAACTTCCGGTTGCGGGACGACCCCCCCACTCAGCCACCCCGCTGCCAGCAACCCAACAACGCCGGGTTAAAACAGTCAGCAGCTCCCGGTCCTCCAGCTGAATCAAACCGCCCGGTCCAACACTGCTGAAGAGAAGTGAAAATAAATACAGTAGACATACGTTGGTCAGCAGAGCCAACATGTATTAGCCTGAGGAGTTCGCAGAGTCGGGGTTTCACAGGAGGCAGAGTGGGGAGAGCTCGGCGACTGGTGAGCATTAGCATTAGTTATACAAACAATAGAAAGTTTGGGTCCTGGCGCGGGACTCGGTGCCCCGGTGCCAGGGCAGCTTGGACGGGCGCCGCTCCAGAGAGAGGGTCAGAGCACAGCAGCCGCCCAGCTCCCTCAGCAACACTGTGAAATAGCTACACCCAATCTAAACACATGTATTACGTATAATGAATTTCATAAACAGAGGCGAGGGAGAGGAAAAGATCAGCAGTGACTAAACTACTGCAGAGGCAGAAATAATCATCCAGCAAGTCCTTTGGTATTCAGGCTGAAAGTCTTTTTTTGAACAAGTGAAGGAGTCTGACAGTTAGGTGAGATAAATTCACTTGTTTCAAGATTTCTTAATATAACAATACTTAAAAATATTACAGGTGTCAATATAATGTCACTTGAATTAAGGAAACACATTGGAACCAAGTATCAGAAACAATAAGGTCACCGAGTTTGTGAGTAAACTAAAAAAAATCTACTCAAAATTATTGATAACACATTAAAACCAATTGTATTACTTTTTAAATAAAAGTTGGTAGCTTAAATCCTTAAGCCTTAAGCCCTTTTACAGACTGAATCCTCAATATTTTAGTGATGTTCAATATTTCCACAACTGGATACATGACAACATGCAATTAATCTCATGTTTTCTTGAATCAAAAGATATTATCAAGTTGAGCAATCTGCTTTAATGCAAGATAACTGTCTCTTATTTCAAGGAAATCCTTGAAAAAAGTGACACTACACTGCAAAAAACATCCATCTTAAAAAGTAACTTAGTGTCATATTCAGCCTTCAAATCTTATTTTTCTCAAACCAAGAGAAACATTCTGCAGTGAGGAGAGATAACTCCACTTGTCTCCAATGCAGCTTCACTTGTTTCAGGAGCTTTCTAGAAATGAGTGTCAGTCTGTTGAAACCAGTCAGAATAAGGCAGATCACTGCACTGCTGTCAAGAAAATGACTCTTGATTCTACTAAATTTTTCAAACAAGTCGATTTGGAATTGGAAACAAGTGAAATTATCAAACAACACTGGCAGATTTTTCACTTATTTTACGGAAATTGTGATTTTAGGACTCGATAATAGACAAAACGACTTGTTAAGATGGAGATTTTTTTTGCAGTGTTCATCAGAAACAAATGAATTCCTCTCCGCCCCATTTTACACTTGTTTAAGATGAATAAGATTTTATGACTGAGCATATGTTGAGATCTATTGACATTTTTTGCAGTGTGTAGAGTGTGGAGCCATTTAGCCACTAGCCTGGAAATGGGGTGGGGCCTCCTGCTTGTTGTTACAGCTGATTTGTGGGCCTGACTGGGTGCTGACTCCTGTCTCCTCTCTGGTCTCCTCACAGTCGGCCTGCTGGAGCCCAGGAACCTCCGAGTCTCGGACGAGTGGTACACCCGTTTCCGCGTGGCCTGGGACCCCGTGGCTGCACCCGTCCTCGGATACAAACTGGTCTACTCGCCTCAGGGTGAGCTGACGTCACACACACACACACACACACACACACACACACACACACACAGATGATGAAACACTCTCTTTAAAACACATTGCTCTCACCAGGTGAAGGTTTTTATGAAGCTGAAATGTGAGTTTAGAGGATTGAACAGAGGTGGGGACTCGAATCACAATTTGAATTTCTTGAGACTTGACTTGATGCATGAGGAGAAGACTTGAGACTTGACTTGACTTGGGTTCTGGTGACTTGGGACTTGACTCTGACTTGTACTCTGATGACTTGAAAAGGTTTCTAAAGTCTTGACTTGAGATCTTGTGTTTGTGTAAATGACTTAGATTGAAAGTGATGAGATTTGTTCCAGCAGACGACTGAATTTAAATTCTGTTTTCTGAATTTGTATGGAATGATTGAATTTATTGAAGTTGAAACTGATTATAGAAATCAAACTCATGATGCTCTTACCAAGTTTTTATCCTATTAAAACCATATTGCATTGAAAAGTCCTAGATATTTAGTTTTCTTTAAGATATTAAATTGATACTGGACTCTTGATTTGTTCTGACTTGATTTGTTGTTCTACCTTTAGACTTGAGACTTGACATTAATGACATGGACTTGACTTGGAGTTGACTTGGTAATCTACATTTAGACTTGGGACTTGACTTGAGACTTGTGCCTCTAGACTTAAAACTGACTTGGGACATTGTTGGTCAATACATGGTCATCAGTCTAAATGAGGCTGGTTTTCCTTAACTCCCAAATAGTTGACATTTTGGGGATTTTGAAGCTTTTCACCTGACAGCAGCAATATGCAAAAACCTACCCAGGAAACAGTTTGACGTTGAATAGACGGCTTGCATTAACATTGAAAGCCCATGTAAAAGATTAGATTTTTGCTAATTTGACTTTTACTTGTAATTGTTTCAATCTGTAAAGTCCGCAGTCGCCCAAAGCTGCTTCCTGCAGTTTTTTGTGAAATCCGGACCTAAATATCTGTCTGATAACAATTAAAAACAGTTTCCAAAGCTGTTTTATTGTGAATTTTAACCGTGCCATAATATCATATTGTGACAATTTTGCGCTCGTATGGCTTGACGTCGAACTTTGCTCCGTCAGATGCTTTCTGGGTAGTTGTTTTGATCTCTCTGCAAACACGCTTTGATGTCTGCTTGCTGCCAGTGAAATGACTCGGAGCGCTTTGCGGTGATGTAACGACAACAACAACAACAACAACAACAACATAGTGATTACAGACCGTTCAGTCGCGCACATTCCCTCACGTTGTGTTTGCGCGGTTGTGTTTGCAGGCAAAGACCAGAACCTGGATGTGTTTGTGGGCGACGTGACCTCGTACACGCTGCACAACCTGCTGCCCGGCACCACCTACGATGTCAAGGTGTTCGCTCAGTACAGCGGGGGAACGAGCGGAGCGCTGCCGGGACAGGGGACCACACGTACGTACCTGCACCCCAAATCAAATCTGTTTCTCTGTTTCTCTGTTTAGGGTGTGGTTTCTGATTCCCTGCCCTGATTCCGCTATGTTTTTTGATGTGATTATGTATATTTGTATCTAATTTTGTATGTATTGTGACATGTGACATTGCTGCTGGCACTGACATTTCTTGGACCAGGTCTCTCTTGAAAAACAGATTGCAACTCAGTGAGACGACCTGGTAAAATAAAGGTTAAATAAATACATAAATGCAGGGTTCCTATGGTCATACAATTTGAAAATTGTGTTTTCCAGGCCCAGAACAGTTATGGAAAGATATTTTTACACGTTTTGGAAGATGATGGAGACATGACAAGAAGTTAGTTGTACTTCACCAAAAATAGATCTGGGTCATGTTTTTCAGATTTTCAAAAAAACAAAAAAAAGGTAAATTTGAAGGTTCTGACAAATATCGGTCAAGGAATCTGCACTATAATTCATGGGATGGTCATGGAAAATTTGTATGTAGGAACCCTGAAAATAGTCTTCTTTCACTGTATACTCAAACTTTACATGGTCATTCCAATCCTGAGACTGTTTCTTCCCTGCAGTTTACCTGAATGTGACCAACATCGAGACCTACAAAGTCGGCCACAACAAGTTCTGCATCAAATGGACTCCGCACCGGGCCGCCACCTCCTACCGCATCAAGCTCAACCCCGCCGACCGTAAGTCTGAATCCTCGTCTACAGATCGTCTAACACTTCCATACAGCTAGAGATGGAGGAGGAGAAATGAAATCAGAGTTCAGTTTACATTACGTTTCATGCATTTAGCTGATGCTCCCGTCCAGAACGACTTAATAATGAGAGCAACAGTAGAAAAAGTTGAAGTTCCTAGGTTGGCTATGTTGAAAATATGATCAATTACTCTTTACTTATTACTCATTTAAAAAGTAATCACATTACTTTACTAATTCCTCAACAGCAGCAGTAATTAGTTCCATTCCTTGTTCCATTACTTTGTGTTTAATTGGCAGCAGCGGCTCCTTGTTTTTCACATCGCTGTGTTTCTGTATCAGATGCTTTTATAAATCGAATGTTGTGTTTTTCTCTGTGGAGTGAAGAGTTTTGCTGCCACACAAAGTTTACAGCAGATGATAATGTTTTTTGCATCCTGAGACTGAGATCAATTCAAAGTATAATGGGAAAACTTCCAGCTGCTGAAAGTCTGCGTCTCTCCCTCAGCCTCCATCTTTTGTTTTGCTTTTTTTTTAGCTAACAGCCAGCTAACATAAAGCTGCTGCATGTCCTGAAGAGACAGATGAGGAAAACACACACAGGGGTTTGGAAAAAAACAGTAACGCAGTAACGGAGCGTTACTGGGATTAGTAACTGTGATTTAATTCCTGAATTTGAAATTATAATCCTATGATTCTCAACCTTTTTCATATGAAGGACCCGTAATTTAGTCCACATTAGAGCCACACACCCCCCATTCGATGAGATTTTGCCTCTCAGACCCAAATCTGAGAATATTTTTTATTGTCAGATATGATTTCGTCCAGAATCCCATGACTATCTGTATTATAGGTAGAGAGATAACAGAGAAACTATGATCAGAACAGCCATTCTTCTACATTCTCTAATTGTGTTAACTTCTTGTAAATGAAATAATGGTGAAGTTTCACAACTCATCAATTTGCTGGGGGACCCTCTGGAACCCCCTCAAGGACCCCTGGTATTCCCCGGACCACCAGGGGTTGAGAACCACTGCCTTACACTACTCATTCCTCATTATAAGCAATCACATTACTGCCCAACACTGTTTACAGGCAACCAGTATTAAATAGAGCAAGGATTGCCCTGACAACAGAAGTAGCAGTTACTCCTTCGTGCCTCGCTGCTGGCCCCCCGAAAGAAAGATGTTTTGCTACCACAAACACATCAGAGTCACCTGAAGACGGCGGTGTGGTCCGCCCGCACCGCTAGATCCTTACAGGAGATGACTCGTCCGAGGTGATGCATGCGGCAACGTGCGAAATACGACTCCCAGCAGATGTCTGAGGGGCCCGTCTCCAGATGAGGTCACTCCTGCGGTCATGGATGCTGCAGATCCTCTTGAGGAGTTCAGGCGGACGCTTCACAGCATCCAGCGGGTTTTTGCGCTAGCTGTTGGAATCGCGTCTAGACTTTTAGAGACTGTTTATCTTCAGTCCCCCCACCCGTCCCCCCCCCCTCCCTGTGATTATTTCTTGAAGCAGGATGCAAGTTTTGGCCGGGATTGAAAGCATCCGACCACCGAGCTTTAATTGTGTCTCTGTCTGCAAAGATTACATCCTTTTTAATTACTGCGGGGCCTTTGAATTCCATCTGGTTCGTATTCGCACATGGACGCGGGTTAGCAGTTAAAGAACGGGGGAAAAAAACCCGGGGAAGCAGCATCAATATTTAAATATCTATATGGTAGTCATTAGCCGTCCGGGCCGCCGTGACAGGTTGCCAGAATAAATATGGGTCCGCTAGCGTGAGAGACAGATGGCGGAGATAACCACTACCAGAGGATCGGCGAGTCCTCCGCCCGAGAATCCGGAGACCGTCCCAAATAAAAGGCAGCAGACAGCGCTCTCAAGTTAACAAATAAGTCAACTGTTTGTTCTCAAGATGAAATGCAAACAGTGGTTGGAGACGGTGGTGAGATGAGTAAGTGGAAACACAGCGAGTGGGGGAATCGCGAGTGAGTGATGCAGCCTTACAAGGCCATGGGTCCACTCCGTCTCCAGCAATATTTCCTCCGTATTTGAAAAAGTTAAAAGGCATGGAAACACATGGAAACACATGGAAAAACACAAGCTTATTAGAAGCAGGACATATGGATGCGTTCACTTTTTTAAGACTCGGTATTGTCTAATATCCAGTTGAAATGTTTTAGGGATTAAATGTTATCAACAGCGCTCTCTGTTATAAGTCTGTGTGTATCGTCTGTCTTGATGAATGAGGGCCACTGTTTTGGAGTGGATTTGACCAAAAGGGTTGCGGATTTTCCCTAGAACAATTTAGATTCCCTTAAGTGAGTTGGATCATAGCTTGTTGACATTAAAGAGCTTATCCTGAAGGGTATTGCATCACCGGGGCTGTAGGATTCCTGCGATTCGGCAGAAAATGATGAAACCCTGCTTACTTAAGAGTTGCTCGACACTGAGGAGTAGCAATCGTCCGGCAGCTGTCTCAGCGGTAAACAGGCTTTTGTTTGTTTGTTCGTACTGGAGCTCACAGTGTAAATAGGAAATACTCTTTTCCCAGTATATCACTCCCTTGACATGCGCAGATATAAACATTTCACTGGAAGGGTGAGAGTTTCGATAAGGACGGTCACCGGCTTGCGTGGCGCCACCTGCCTGAATCGTGCGTTACATTTAAAGCCCCCGTGAAATGAACTCCCATTGCTTTTACTCTCTGGGAAACAGAGTATCTTTCATGGTGACCTCATGCTGCACCAGGAGGCGTAAATATAAAACTCCAACCAATCAAACCATCAGATTTTGGAACAGTCCCGCCCCTCTGCACCCCTCCCATCAAATAAAACTGCCTTTCTCTCCCTGACTCCATTGGTTCAGAGTTTTGAACGATCCCTCGCTGCATTATGTACCGCCCCCAACATCTTTCATGGGGTCTTTAACCAATCCGTCGAACTCTTAACAGCAACCAGTAGGAATTGGAACAACATTGATAGAACTGATCTCCTCCTACACAAGTCTCTGGCACGACCCAAACCTTTCCAAACAGCCCAAAGCAGAGAGTATGGGCCGGGTCGCCAACAGGCGGGTCGCCAGCGCTACAAGCCAGCGGGCCGCGTTGTTAGTTCTGAACGCCAGAGATCTGAGCACCTGGGGAAGTGATCGTTGAGTCATTGGTATTGACCAATAACCCTACCAAACCCCCGCAGATATATTATGGTCTCACTGTGCTATGGGACAGTAAAAATCATACTTTTTGCCGCTTTAACACCTTTCATAATGATTCAAAGTCAATTCAAAGCATTGGGCGTAGTTAACAAAAGAACACGAACAAGCAAACACAAGGAATGATGGATGTAAGCGCTTTGGAGGGATGGACCGGGACCAGGCTACGAACTCACGAACATCTAGGACAGAACTCTGGAGCTCCCGGGTCTCATGACGCTCTCCCTCTCTCTCTTCCCTCCGCAGCCTCCAGCAGAGGCCAGCAGGAGATCACCATCCCGGCCGGTCTGCCCCAGTACTGCTTCGACGGTCTCTCCCCCGAAGCTCTGTACACCGCCACCGTCTTCGTCCAGACTCCCAACCTGGAAGGACCGGGCGTCAGCATCAAAGAGAGAACCCGTAAGTGTCCCTGTCTGTTGCTGAATGACTTCTGGGAATTCCTTTGAATTTGTCGTGCAATATGTCATCTGAATTTGCTGGACTCAACTGAGACTGTGCAGATTGGAGGTTTAGTTCGACAAACATTTCTCAGAGGCAGAAAACTCAATGCGCGGAGCCAAAGAACCTCAGTTTTTCAGAGCGCGAGTTAGCTAACTGGCAAACTTGAGTGGAAAAGAAGAAAAAAAGAAGTCTTTCAAGAAATGTTTGTGTAGGTAAAACTCCAATCTGCTGAAATAGTTGGAGTTGTTATTCTTTTCGTCCCCAACACAGTCAAATCTCAGACACCACTGGTCTGATTTTGAGAAAACCTGAAAGGACGATGCATTTATACTATAGAAGCATTAGGTAACATCATTTTAAATGACTGGCCCAAACAATGACTGCATCCTTTATTATTGTTAATACACTACCAGTCAAAATTCTGGACCCACCTGATTGAATGTTCTATATTTCTCATTCTCTTAAAGCCATTTTGATCTTGACAAATATAAGTAGTGAAGTTGATCCTATGTATGAATTTCTTTCCAAAGCTTTTGCCTTTCCATCAAGGCAAAGAATCTAAAATATAAGATAGTTTAAGACACTTTTGTTGGTCACTGCATAATTCCATTTGTGTTATTTCATAGTTTTGATGTCTTTACTGTTATTCTAAAACGTGAAAAATTGTAAAAAAAATAAAGAAAAATGCAGTGTCCAAACTTTTGACTTTTGGTAGTGTGTGTTTGTTTTGTTCACAGCAATTTGTAATGTGTTGTTTTTTCTTCCTCAAGTGATGAAGCCTACTCCAGCTCCAACACTCCCACCGACTCCAACCCCTCCCCCCACCATCCCCCCCGCATGGGCAGGTAAGCACCAGACAGCAGACCCACAATCCTTTGCTGTCACTTGATAAACACAGCTCCCATCTGCCTATGTCTCACAGGCAAAATGGCGTGAATGGATTAGGGTTCATTCACTTTGGATTAGGGCTGAAAGATATGGACCAAAAAATGGAATTGCGATTATTTGACACAGTTTTTCTTGTCATAAATATTCTAGAACTTTAAAATTGTTTAAAGAAAAGTGATTTTGTTAAATAAAATAGCTGTGAGTGTGCAGGATTTACTGAGTTTGAGTCTGATGAAAGGTTTTGATTCATGGACCAAAGATTACCTGCAGCTCTAAAACTCTTAGATCCAGTTTGGACCAAACTCTCTCTGAAGAAATTAACTGCAGCCTCTGAGATTTGGAAATTGCAGTAGTTCACAGTGTGATTTTGATTTGTTCGAATTGCTCAGCTCAATTGAATTCGCTCAGTGCAAATGTAAATTGAACCTTACTAGAATGGATATGAGAACCATTTTATGGGGATTATTAGGATTTGCCGTTTTTTGGATTTCAAAGAAAACTAATTTCCTGAACTGATTAAATTGGAAGCGAAGTACACCGCACAAAAAGTACAACACATCCTCCCAGCACTCCATACTTTCACAAACACCAGACGAAAAGACGAGAGAGCTTTTCCCCCAGATGACTGTAACTCTCGGCCTGGAAGACGACGGGGTCAACCCAGAATTAAATGGATCGAGTCTCTTCATTCAAGCTCGGCTCTGATTGGAAAGCGCTCAATGCAGCGTTTTTTTGGCCAAGGCGAAGACTTGCACGCTAACTCCCCCCCCTTGGAACCCAGTTGTGCCAGCAGAGAATTAATAGCCGCCACATGTTGCTCTTGGCCCTCGGGGGGGGGGCGTTCGAACGGGAACACGCCCATTAAGAACCAACAACCTAGGTGTTGAAAAAGGAAGGGAGACTTAGTCCAAAGAGTCTGCTTGTGTCGTAAGGTATTGTGTAAAACTTGTTTGTAAATCTCCGACTGGGAGGAAGGGATTAGAGAGGATTACAAAGTCCGCTCCGTCACATAAGGCAAAGATTATTCGGAGCTTTTTGCCCAATTCGTTTTAGTCAGAGAGAAACCCATTAAAGACAGCTCACTTTCAAACCCTTCTGGTGACCAAATGTTCCTTGTTTTGTCAGTATTTTCAAGGAATTTCTTGGTCATTTAAACCCATAATTACTATACATAGCCCCATCACGTCATTTTTCTCAATCGTTTTGTTTTGTTGCGAGCTTTCGGCGGACGTTTTTATGCGCTCTAGCTTGCAAACCGTAATTATGCCATGTGATGATGCCATTTTCTCGGCCCCGGTGCTTTGCGATGTTGCCTCGGGTCTGGCCGCTCGACTTTAAAGCTCCTCGACGACTTTTGTTGTCTTGACTCGATCAGTGTGCAAAGGTGCCAAGGCAGATGTGGTTTTCCTCATCGACGGGTCCTGGAGTATCGGGGAGGAGAGCTTCAAGAAAGTGGTGCAGTTTGTCTACGGCTTGATCGGCGCCTTTGATGTCATCGGACCCTCAGGAATGCAGGTTTGTGGTGAAAATACTGATGCAGCTGAGTGGTTAGTGTGATATAAAGCTGCACGGCAAAAACTGACTGACTTGTTATTTCATCTTGTCTCCAGACTTGTCAAGCTTATTTTAGGATTTTTTTTTTTTTGTGAAATCGTCTCACTGCACTGGCAGATAATTTTACCGGTTTCAACAAATTTTTCCTTTTTTTTTTTTTTCAGGAGAATGTAACTTGTTTCAGGACATTTACTTGGTTAAAGTGAAATTGTCTTGGAGAAAGTTTCTTGTTTCCAGATTTGCTTCATTGTTTTATGATGATTTCTTGAAAGAAGTCATATAGAAGTCATATTGGGATGAATCAAGTGAAATTTACTGAAACCAGCAGATTATCTGCCAGTTCAGTGAGAGAATTTGACAAAAAACATCATGAAATAAGCTGATAGGTCTGGAGACAAGAGAAAATCACTTGTAGTGGAGTCAGTTGGGGTATTCAATAACAAAATCTTATTTACAGTTTCACTTGTTTCAAGAATTGTGTATAAACAAATTACACTAGGATTTTCTATAAACAAGTGACGCCATCTGGAAATAAAACATACTACTCCACTTGTTTCCAGATAGTGGCGCTTAATCAGTGATGTCATTTCAAAGGCGGGTAAACTATGTTCATCCAGATCATCATTAACGCTTCATTGTTTTGTGATGATTTCCTGAAAGAAGTCATATTGGCATGAATCAAGTGCAGAGAGATAACTCAACAAAAAATATTGCAAAATACGCCTAATAGGTCTGGAAACAAGTTAAAATCACTGGGCAACTTGTCATTTCTTGCAGTGTGCACTAGCGAGGCTGTGCTGTGCTGTGAAATCACGCCCTAACTTGTTGCTCATGTGACTTTTGGACACAGGTGTCGTTCGTCCAGTACAGCGACAGCGCCAAGACGGAGTTCAGGCTGAACGCCTACACGGACAAGGGCGTGGCTTTGTCTTCCCTTAACCTCATCCCCTACAGAGGAGGGAACACCAAGACAGGTCAGGAGACGCCCCACAGTCCGGTCCACAATGATGAGACGTGTAGTCTGCTGTCTGTAGTGTGGTCTGTTGTCCTGTGTGTCTGTATGTACTGAGAAAAGTCGTCTTCATGTCACCAAGACAAAGCCCTGCACTTTCATTCTACACTGTAAAAAATCTCCATCTTATATGGAAATTCTTAATTAGGAATAACCCCTTGAGATGTACCATCTCGTTTTCAAGGGGGTCCTAAACGACAAAAATACAATTTAAACATAATTAGACAAAACGTTTAACAAAACAAAACAAAACAAAAAAATAAAAAACAATAAATATCAAATAATAAGACATACAACATCAGGAGATCATACTCCAAGCAGAGCATGAAAAATGGATCATTCATTCATAGATTATAGAAAAGTATTAAAGTATTAATGTCAGTGATAGCATTAAGTAATAAAGTTAAAAAAAACATAATTATAGAGGTGTTATTATGGACATGTACAACTGATCCCATAATAAGAAGACAGGGTATTTTTTTGATATGGACTGAATATTTACAGGTAGATTATTCCAATCAGAGGGAGCTTTAAACAAAAAGCTTTCCTCAAAATAAGTGGAAAAAAATCTGCCAGTGGGGGTTTGATAATTTCACTTGTTTCCAATGCAAATCAACTTGTTTGAAGAATTCAGTAGAATCAAGAGTCATTTTCTTGACAGCAGTGCAGTGATCTGCCTTATTCTGACTGCTTTCAACAGACTGACACTCTGTTCTAGAAAACTCCTGAAACAAGTTGAAGCTGCATTGGAAACAAGTGGAGTTATCTCTCCTCACTGCAGAATGTTTCTCTTGGTTTAAGAAAAATACGATTTGAAGTCTGAATATGAGAGGGTTAAGATGGACGTTCTTTGCAGTGTACTTGGAGATTAAAGTGACGCCGATTACCATATTAATTCCACTGCATCAAGCTGCTTCTGTGTAGATATTGAAGTTTTTTTTCTCTGCTTCTCTGTTGATCAGGAGTGGCGCTGAAGCACACGTATGACAAGGCCTTCTCTATGGAGAACGGGATGAGGAGGAACGTCCCCAAGGTTGTCGTAGCGATCACAGACGGACGCTCTCAGGACGAGGTGAAGAAGAACGCTGCCAAGCTGCAGCATGCTGGTAAGGGACAATCTGTTCTCTAAACATGTAAACTGCCAGTGGGGACACCTAGTTTTGAAAATGTTTAATAAATCACCATGTTTTCTTTGTCGGTTTGCAATAACTTAACCCCATTAAAGACGAACTAGGTTTAGTTTGAGAAAATGTAAATATATGTGATGACCACTGAGACACTTTGATGAACATGAAGCTGAGTGTTGAATAAATATATCCAAAGTATTAGGAAATAGCTATTTTATGTTAATAGAAGCATTGCAGGCAGAAAAATAACAGAGAAAATCAAACAGTACTTGACTGGCAGTGTAAATATAGATGTATGGTTCATTTCTACATGGGCAGATACCACCACCCTGTTGTGTATGACAGTATTTTTAGCTGTTTGGCTTGTTTCCAGCAGCAGGTTGGTCCACATATGAAGGTTTGGTGCTCTTGCTCAGATGCACTTTGGCAGAATTTGGTGATATTGGTACCACACTGCAAAAATATCCATCTAAATTAAGTCATTTAGTCTAATAATTTGTCTTAAAATCTTAAAATATCTTAAAATAAGTGGAAGATAAATGCCAATGGGGGTGAGATAAACCCATTTGTATAGTATAAAGTATAAATATCTTGAAATAAGGCAGATCGCCCCTCTAGTATCAAGAAAATGACACTTGATTCAAGAACATTTTTGATTAGCAAGGAAATAAGTGAAATTATCCCACCCCACTGCAAGATTTTGTCTCTCATTTTAAGAAAATGTAATTTTCAAAGTCTCAGTACCAGAATGAAATGACTTGTTATTGTGGACATTTTTTTGCAGTGCAGAGATCAAACCAGGAACTCTTATCCTGCCTCTTAACATGCCAACCTGTTTGTGTGTGTGTGTGTGTGTGTCCTCAGGTTACAGTGTGTTTGTGGTCGGAGTTGCTGATGTGGACTTCGCTGAGCTGCAGTTCATCGCCAGCAAGCCCAGCGACCGCCACATCTTCGTTGTGGACGACTTTGACGCTTTCGACACGATCAAAGAAAACCTGATTACCTTCATCTGTGAAACTTCCACATCATGTAAGTTTGTAGAATACCTCCCAGAACAAAATAACCAGGAACACGTTTCTGGTTTTGTTCACTATTGGGGAATTGGTGGTGAAATGTTAATGTTAATACATTTCCATTCCTGTTCCACAGCTTGCCCCTTGATTTTCCTGAATGGATTCACTTCACCTGGTAAGTACAAATAATTAGATTTTGAATTTTTTCATGGGAATACATCACACTGAATGCCCATCATGTACACCACAAAGATTAGAGCAGTTTTATTCTGAAATCTGTTTTTGAGAAACACTGAAATTCTTCACTCAAAATGTAGAGGATCCACTTTGTAAAACAAGGACTTAAGTTACTGACTGTCCTTTAAAATGTACCTTAATTCCTTTTAATTTTTTGCAATCAGTGATTTTGCAACAGTATGTGTCACTATTTCAATGTGATGCACGTTGCATTTTGTAACAAAGCCCCTGATCTGGTTTCTGATCCACTTCTCCTTGCTCTGACAGGCTTCAGGATGCTTGAGGCCTTCAACCTGACGGAGAAGACCTACGGTCACATGAAGGGAGTCTCTATGGAGCCCGGATCCTTCAACAGCTACACAGCTTACAGACTCCACAAGAACGCCTTCCTGACCCAGCCCACAACGTGAGTCTGACCCTGCAGCACCGCGCTGGGTGTTTTCTGTCTGTCTTTCTGTGTCTGTCGCCGGGTTCACCAGCTTCACCGTGTTTTCTAGTTTCTCCAGCGAGTGTTTGCTGAACACGCGTGTTTCTTCAACAGCATCCTGCTTCACATTCATACAGCTGCAGATTGGAGTTTTGCTTATACAAACATTTCTCTGAAATAATCTCATTGGTTGAGTTAAAACTCAATGGGCAGAGCCAAAGAACCACAGTTTTTCATCAGAAGGAAATTTGGTCAAAACTTCTATTTCATTCCTTCATGACCATGGCATCATGGTGTTGAAGGTCAGCAGCTAGCTAACTATCTCACCTAGACAGCTATAGGCTAGTATGGCTAGCTAACTAGCTAACCTAGATAACTTAGTATGGTAGATTGTATTTTTTCAGTTAGCAGCAGAGCCCTAGGCTTCATAATATTAGCTTCCTCCTCTCTTACCTCTTGTCTTTTTCACTGAGCTTCAGTCTAATGTTACTTTAGAACATTCAAGTAAAAGAAACTGTGGTTCTTTGGCTCCTCTCACTGAGGTTTAACTCAACCAATCAGATTATTTCTGCCTCTGAGAAATGATTATATAACTAAAACTCCAGTCTGCCACACAGTCCCACACCTTCACACCCTGAGCTGCCACAGCTCTGTTGGTTCTGTCAGTAACATGAAGCATCTTGCCCAGCCTTGTCCAGACAGACTGCTGGAGCTTGTTCCCTCTAAAAACTGGGTCACAGATTTACGATGTCCTGTGAAGTTGGGTGGGATTGGCTGAGCCGGCGGGTCAGGACAGAGTGTGTCTGCCTCATAGCAGCCGCTCACTTCATTCTGAAGCTCTGACACAAAGCCAGCCTCCGTCACTCCACAGAGAGAAAAGCCAAATGCATCTACCATGCAGCTCCAAGTATTATCAGTCAGTGTCACACATCTCCAGCAGCTATACTGACATGGTTCATTTACCTTCTCAGCAGTATGATTTGATTTGATTTGGGCAATAGGAAAATACATCACAAAATAACATTTCATGTATATTTGACCCCAGAGGATAGCATAAGAAAGTGATACTTAATACATTTATTTCTGCTGAGGTCCTCAATGGAAGAGAAAAGAATAATAACTTGATATACAACACAAAGCACAATAAAAACACAGTCAAAACATCATAGGATATACATGGCACTAGCTAAACTGTCATAATTCTGTCTACTTCTCCTTACAAATGTCCCACATGTTGATTATCAACTGCAGCACTGAAGTTGTTGAAAGCAGCACAGCTCTCTGTGATGAAGACGAGTTTGGAATTTGGAACCACTAATGGAATGTTGACTAAGTCCAACATTCCAAACTCTGCAGTGACATCATAGAAATTAAACAAACAAAAAGGCTTTTGGGGGAATGAATGTGAAACATCCTGTTTTGACATCATAATGCTACAGATCAGCGATGACTGTCTTTGTATATATAATTACCGAATTGTATCATTTATCTTATGGAGTTCCCAGTGTTCCATTTGGTCATCCTGATGTCACAATTACTGGGACTTGGAATTATTCTATTAACTCTATATCGTTCTTTTAACTCTATTTTTCCATTACCCTGTTTTAAAATGGAGGTTAAAAATCATCATAAATATTAAAGGAATGCACCAACTTAAAGGAATGCTTTTACAGTTGTATGATCAGAAGGTTAAGAAAAGATGGAACTTTAGTTGTTCCTATGGGGAAACTGTGTAAATTTTCACCTCTGTGTCCAGTATTTATGTTGTTAACTATAGTGTATGGTTTAGCACACTATATAATGTTAAGTGGATGGTACTAGCTGTGTTTGACATCATCTCATAACTAACTACTGAATGCAAAGAGGTGAAACTGTTACCCCTCTCCTTATCACGCAATAGTAAGTTGATCAAAACTCTTACTGGACAAAAAGTTGCAGTAGTGCATTGACAATACATCAATATATTTCCAATGAGTTTTAGCTAGAATACACAGGAGTTCTACCTGTTTTCCATCCATGGATCGATATAGATTATAGTGAAGTAGAACCTTTTGCCTCTCCTTCATCATATCCCTTCGCCCTTACTCTTTCTATTTGCTCTCAAAAATCCATTTACCTCTCTCTTTTTTAGTCATTTTATTTCTTTTCCTTGCACTTTTTACCTGACATGATCATTCTGTGGTCACTCCTTACTGCTGGGTTCTTGTGATTTTGGGTGATCCAGGACTTTAAGCTTGGATAAGGCCTAAAATGTACTGTAGAGGTAAAATGTGTTTGGTGTCTGTGTGTGCAGAGAGATCCACCCTGACGGTCTGCCCCACTCCTACACCATCATCCTGATGTTCCGCCTGCTGCCCGACTCGCCCAGCGAGGCCTTCGACATCTGGCAGGTGTCAAGCAAAGATCACAAGCCAGAGACCGGCGTCACCATCGACCGTGAGGATCATCCTCTATTTTTATCCGCTGATGTGTGTGTGTGTGTGTGTGTGTGTAGGGGGATGAGGGTGGGGGGCGGGGGGGGCGGGGTTTTGGATGGATGTTTGCGGGCAGAAGGCACTGGCACAAAAAAAAAAGAAAAACACATAATGGAAATGTGCGAGGAGATGTGGAGCAGCTGTGCCTCATCTCTTCATGAAAAGAAGTGAATGGGGTGTAATGAGGCTGCGGTGCCTCCGGCTGCCTCAGTCCACCGCCACGCTGACTCCGGCACCGCAGCGACCCCGAGTCCTCAGCCCCGGCTCAGCTGCCTCTTGTAAAGCCTTTTGTCAAGTCTTTCACCAAGTCTATCTGCTGGGCTCCGAACACGAGTTCCCTACACTGCAAAAAAACAACAAGCTGTCCCGTGGTTTCATCTTGTTTCCAGACCTATATAAGCTTATTTTGTGATACTTTTAGACAAATTACCTCACTGCACTGGCAGATAATGTTGCTGGTTTCAATAAATGTCACTTGAGTCACGCCAATATGACTTCTTTCATGAAATCATCATAAAACAATGAAGAAAATCTGGAAACAAGAAACTTTCTCCAAGACAATTTCACTTTTACCAAGAAAATGTCCTGAAACAAGTTGCATTCTCCTGGAAAAAGTCATTTTAATTAGAGTACAGTAATTTGTTGAAACCGGTAAAATTATCTGCCAGAGCAGTGAGATGATTTCACTAGAAGAAATCCTTAAATAAGCTTGACAAGCCTGGAGACAAGATGAAATAACAAGTCAGTCAGTTTTTCTTTTGGTGTAGTGAGGATTGCTTATGAGCGTCCTTCCATGACACTGAGGTCCAGATTCACTAAAGAAGCGGCACTATATCTCCAAAATGACCAAGACGTGATGACATGCTGTTTACTAACTGTGTGCAATGAGTGGAGAGCTGAGACTCAGAAGATAAACCCTCTCTGTGCATGTCATGGTCATGCATATGCAAATCTCATTATTTTGCACACATGATATTTATTTGTAGGCCTAACACCTTGCAATACCAACTGCCCCCAAATCACTGTAGCACATGTAAGATCCTTTGACAGATAGTATAAAGAGTTTGTCCAGAATCAGAATGGCTGCTATCTGCCGGAAGACGCAGATTCATCACCAGCAAGTCAGACAGCAAGAGAGAGGGTTCTCCATAGAACCTCAGATCAGATCAGAGAACAGCCTTGGTGGATCAGTCTTACAGCTGAAACCTGCTGTTTGTGCTTTTGGGCTACAACTGGATTTGCATAAATAGTAATAAGTAAGTAAGACGAAAACTCAAACTCTGCGCTCTTAGCTCAAGCAACGGAGACACAAACAATTGTGTAGATTGCCCTCGCAAGTCAAGTCAAGTCAAATTTTATTATCCCACTAGGGGAAATTTAGTTGTAGCCAGGTATTAAAAACACATTCAATCCATCATAAAATACAACATAAAAGACAGCATACCAGACAGAACACAGAAACAACAATACAATACAGTACAGTGCAGGATCACTTCATGTGAAGACAAGACGAACAAATTGCTGAGTGCAGAAAGTGCTTAGTACAGTCATTTGCAAACAAAAGAGTCTTTGAATTTTTTAGTCCTCTGAGTTGGAACTCTATATCTTCTACCTGAAGGTAGAAGCTCAAACTCCCTCTGCAGGGGGGGGGGGGGGGGTCAGTACAGTCCAATATGGTATGGGCTTTCCTTATGACCTGCCGATCGTAAAGGTCAGAGCTTTGCAATCCTGTTGTGTTAGGAAGTGTTCATAGGAGAGCAGTGTGTTAAAGCTCTCTCTCTCTCTCTCCATCTCTCTCTCTCTCTTTCCATCTCTCTCTCCAGCCTCCGGCCAAACGGTGTCGTTCTATAACAAAGACGAGCGCGGTGAGATCCAGAGGGTCATGTTCAACAACGATCACGTGAAGAGGATCTTCCATGGAAGCTTCCACAAGGTAAACAAAGCGTGACTGTTGGGATTAAGCTGGACCTGGACCTGACACTTAGACTAGCAGCCGTCAAACAGACACCTCATCCATCTGTGCTGGATCACTGCTGATACGTTACAAGACACATATACATCACTGGTGAACGTGGGACACGACAAAACATAAGCAGACCTTGTATATAAAGTGCAGAGAAGGAGCACAGACAGCAGACTAAACATAAACACACGACAAGTGCATTCAAAGTCGAGCATTTGCCAAGCGAAGCAGCCTCACACTGCAAAAACCCTCCATCCTTATGAGTCATTTAGTCTCATATTCAGCCTTCAAATCTTCTTTTTCTTAAACCAAGAGAAACATTCTGCAGTGAGGAGAGATAACCCCACTTGTTTCCAATGCAGCTTCACTTGTTTCAGGAGTTTTCTAGAAATGAGAAACTCAGAAAGTCAGAATAAGGCAGATCACTGTTCTACTATCAAGAAAATGACACTTGATTCCACAAAATTCTTGAAACAAGTTGATTTGCATTGGAAACAAGTGAAATTCTCAAACCCCACTGGATTTTTTCACTTATTTTAAGAAAAATGAGATTTTAGCACTCAATAATCGACTAAATGACTTGTTAAGATGGAGATTTTTTTGCAGTGCAGCATGTTGGGTAATAGTACTGAGAGTCCAGCAGTTCAGTACACAAGAGGCTCTCGGTCATATTTAGGTTGAACACAACAGGAAGCCAAAAGGCAAATATGGCTTTAATGCTTGTATTATACAACTAGTTTCTCGGGCCTGGCGTCCGGAGGAGGCGTGACACATCAATCGGAGCGCTCTCCTTTGTTCTCGCTGGACGTCCCGAGGTTGTACAGATACTGCGGATGCCTGGCATTCCAAATGTGTTGTATATTACAGGCGGTGCACCTCACATACAGCTACAGACATGTGCTGCTCAGAGTTAACAGATGGTTCCTCTCCGGCTGTGAAACGCAGAGTTACACACGACGCTCCATCAGTGGGAAACCGAGTGTGTGTGGGTTTTTTTTTTATTATTGATTAGATGCAGTTGAAACCCTTTAATCAACCGACACAGGCAGCCGTCACTCCTCTGTTATAACTGATCTGTAGACAGTTTGACCTGAGCTGACCTGATTAGAGGCGGGGCAACAAGTCCTCCGACCCATACGACCACATAGATCTCACAAAAATATGTGAAATGAACACGACCTCGACGAATTTGAAAACGTTCCTCCGCCACAAATTGAATTACGTCCCAAAGGTTGGTTAATGGTTACATTTAGGCAATTGAAACCACTTTGGTTAAATTTAGGCAAGTAAAGTTTGGTTAAGGTTAGAGTTAAGGTTATGGTAAAGTTAGGCAAATAAAACAACTTGGGTTATGGTTATGGTTAGGCAACTAAAACAACTTGGTTAAGGTTAGGAAAATGGTTTGGTCATGGTTAAATAAAAAAAAATTAAAATGTGACTCACGGTTGTTTGTCCTTTGGAAACTCTGGGAATCGAACCCCGGTCGGCGACATCGAAGGCAAACGTATTTGCCCATCCGCCATCCCCGACCACAACACCCTGAATATGGGCTCGTTTTTTGGGGGAGGACAGGCTCAGGCGGGGCTAAGGAGTGCAACGCTGATGTCACTGAAGCACCACCTGACTGCAGTTGTTTTTCCCTTTTTTCTTACGTGAATATAACGTTTATCGAGGTCCTTTATGTATCAAGTGAGTTTCAATCAAGACCCTTTGGATACTGGAAACTTCTACAAAACCCCCTGGTGGGCGTCCTGGCGGCTTAGCGGTCTAAAGGCGCGTACCGTGTAAATGCATCGTCCGTGGGTTCGAATCCGTCCCGGGACCTTTGTCGCATGTCATCCAATCTTTTGCTGTCTCTCTCTCCACTTTGATCTAGTAAAAAATACCCCAAATCTTAAAAAGAAGAAGAAGAAGAAAGAAACCTCTTAAAAAAACCCCACTGTATAATTTCAAAACTGAATGCGCATCAGAGATAAAATAAGTTTCATTTTCTTCCTTCCTGAAAAACTTACCAGTGAAGTTTTGACAGCTTTTATTTGCATGACCCGAACAAGAGTAAGGGTTTAAGTAAAGGGAATCAGTCAGGGAATATTTAGGTTTAGGTGGGAGGCACAAAGCAGCGACTTGAAGCATATAATCCTCCTCTTTGCATCAGGAGCTGTGAAGCACTCCCATACTGCTGCTGAGGGAAGCTTCCAGAAAGAGGGAAGAGGGAGTGTGTTGTGTCCTCCAGGTCGGAGCTGATAGCGGCCTGCAGACAAACTCATTTACAAGCTTCACAGGAATCCATAAGCTCCATTAAAAAAAAAAAAAAAAACCCCAAAAAAACGCTGCAGCCCCTGCTGGCGTGCAAGCCTGGAAAATATTGGGTCACTGCTATTGCTATTAAACAATTACATCAGAGAGGCTGAGGAACGCCAGGATGAGGGAGGTTACTTCTCTCTCTCTCCCTTCGTTTTTTTTTTTCTCCCCCCCCCCCTCCTCTCCTCTTGGCTCGGCCCGGGGGGGGGTTTTGGAAGGGAAGGCAGGCCCGGGGCTTGGTAGCTGACCGCAGGGGGAGAGTCAGACTCTGTGGTTTTACCTCCCAGCATGCAGCAGTCTGCTCCGGGTCCCACCTCCCTCCCCGCCGGGCGCAGGGTGAGGATGTGGATGTGAGGAGGGGGAGGAGGAGGAGGAGGGAGGTGGGAGGTTTGCACTCTAAAGCCCCGTCCACCAGGGAGTAATACACCTTCGGACCTGCGGTGATTTGTCATAATTGTGAAAATTGTGGGTGATTTTAATCCTGCGTGACTCAGCTGCGTCTTTAATATCTTTAATTTGTAAAGAAAACATTCCAGCACGCAAATTAACTTCCGTATTTTGCTGAGGAAACACAGATCCCCAGATGATGCTGTTCCTCTGGGTGGTGTCAGCTGGAACTTGTTGTTGACGAGTCCCTTTTTCTTCTTCTTCTTCTTCTTCTTCTTCTTCTTCTTCTTCTTCTTCTTCTTCTTCTTCCCGTCACGGAAAACGGAGGCAGTAGTGGAATCTATAGAGAAAGGGTTTTGGAGACAGAAAGAGATGAGCTGTAAAATGAAAAAATAGAAGTTGGAGGGGTGATTCATTAATTACATAAGCTCCCCACATGACACTAGTCCTGTGTGAATAAGGCTTAAGGCAGAGGAAAGGTATGAGTTATGCAAAAATCAGAAAACAAGGGAATAAATCTCACAGTCCCTCTTCAGTTTAAGCCCCTGAGTTAATCAGCAGCTGTTGGTTAGAGCAGTGATTCTCAACCTTTTTCATATCAAGGACCCTAATCTAGTCCACATCAGAGCCACATTAGATGATGAGATTTTGTCTCTCGAACCCAAATCGGAGAATATTTTTATTGTCAGATATGATTTTGTCCAGAATCCCATGACTGTCTGTATTGCAGGTAGAGAGATAACAGAGAAACTATCAAAACAGTCATTATTCTACATTCTCTTAATTGTGTTAACTTCCTTTAAATGAAATAATGATGAAGTTTAACAATTCATCAGTTTGCTGGGGACCCCCTGGTGGTCCCCGGACCCCACGTTGAGAACCACTGGGTTAGAGGACCTAAGAGACGACTCTCCTGGCAATATGGACGTCATCCAGCGAGGGTTATAGATAGACATTTTAAATAAAAAGAGATACTGACCCCCAAGGGGTGAAATTCTTCTTTTTTCTGCCTCCTCCCTCCCTCCACAGGGAGGTCAAAGGTCAGCTGGCAGGATTTCAGCGTCTTGCATACGGAATCAAACCTGTGATCTTCTTCTTCAGGATCTGCCCACTCTGATTCTCCTGTTCTGCTTGTTCATTTTTTTGCTAAGCCCTGTAATAAACCCCCCCCCCAAAAAAAAATAAAATAAAAGGAGTGAAATTAACAGAAGTATTCTTAGTTTTCTTATGAAGATTTAAAAGCCTGTCAGTCACAGAGCTGGCAGCTCCTCTCAGCCGACTGTGACTTATTGAACTCCGCGCTCGCTGTCAGTCCATCGCACAAACAAACATGATTTAGACGGTCTGCTTGAACCGGACCGCAGCCTCCCCCCTTTTACGGAGATTGATGTGTTTTTTTGGGGCAGGGGGGTGGGGGGGGGGTTTGTTGTCTCAGCCGCCTCCGTCTGCCAGGTTTACAGAAACGCCGTGCGGTGAAGTCTCCGTCCACATCACCAAGCTCTGGCTTCTTTGGCTAAAATCCCCCCCTTCCCCCCCCCCCCCCCCCCCCCCCACCTCCGCGGCTCGAGCTCAGATGCTCCCTGAGATGTGTTTAACAGCAGCGCTAAGTCAAACAGACGGACAGATCTCCGAAAGGGGGGCTGGAGCGTCTCCTGGGTGCGACGGGGACGGAGGAGTGAGTCAGCGAGTGAAGAAGATCCTCCACCCCCCCCACCCCCCCCCCCCCCCGCCTCGCTCTGCCTTAACTATCAACCACCAGCCGGGTGATGTTTGCCAAATCCCAGAGAAATAGATCAGGGATTTGTCTTTTCTGCAGGGACTCAGAAAGCAATGGAAGTTGTCCTGGTTTAAAAACAAAAAATATAACGATATAAAATGAGGTTTCTTTTGAGTAATATGAGGGATATTTTAGAGACATTTTCATTTTCAAGCAAGCTCTCTTATTCAATGACGCCCTGATTACAAGAATAGCATATATAGCATATAACTACATGCAGCTTAAAACAACTTAATGCACACACAAGACACAAGTTACAACTGACAAATAAGACGACAGACACCAGCTCATAGGGCACATGTACATTCAGATTGCGATCAAATGGAATCAAGATATTCAATTTTAGTTGATCTGCAGGCTATTCCACTTATGTGGAGCATAATAATCAATTTTTCCTAATTCTGTGCTGACATGAGGAATGTTTCAAACCAGATAATCTTGTGTACAAGTGTGGTACGTACACGTTTTGTATTTTAAAAAAAACTGGTAAGATAACCAGGTAATTTATTGAGCAATGCAGTGCTGCTCCCTTGCTCCACATGTGATCAAACAGAAGAGGAATTATATTTTTCTGTAAAGCAAAGATTTGTAGAGCAAGTTTTAAAAATGGATGAGTGAAAGATCTGAATAAGAAGGGATCCGAATAAAGTTTGACTTTTACTCGAGGCACAGCAAGGGAAATGGATTAGACAGGTAATATCAGGAACAGGTCAGAGAGAGTGAGAAGAGAGATGAAGAGAGTGAGAGAGAAAGAGAGAGAGATTGTGAGTTGACATTTGGCTCAGTTTTAACTAGGATTAGACCGATTTATCAGGCTGATATTGGACTTTTTTATTAAATATCGGATATCGACCACTGATATGATGGAGGTTCCTTCCTGACCACAGCTACAGAAAAACCTAAAAACCCTGCAATGAAATTTGCACATTTTATTTATTCATTCAATTTGTTAATTCTTCATTTCTAATATATCCCAGGGTTTCTCCTACAAATTGAATAGAAGCTATGGAGAGCTTTAGTGTCACATGATGCTCTTTCAGAAGACACTGAATATTTGTGATTTTTTTTACATGAAAATGGTCAAAATTAAAGGTATCAGCACCCAATATAAAGCTATAAGTGACTTCAGTCTGAAATTCTCGGTACTGGTATCATCCTTAACAAAAAAAACATGGATCAAACCCTCGTTTTAACATCACCTGATCCTCTCTATGTTGCATGTTTGGACACAAGAAATAGAGACAGACTCGGATAAAATACGCTTAGCTGCTTATTATTGAAAATGGAATCGGTTGCTAAGTACCTGTTGGTACGCAGGGAGGGAGAAAGTGACCTCACTCTTTGTTTCTCTGTGTGTTTACTATCACCGCTACCACTTAACTGTAGCTGCCATCCTTTAAAAAGCACCATCATTTGTCTTAATAATGTGCTATCAATCATTTTATAAGAGTAGGCGTCACTTTTTCCCAGTGGATCCAGACGGCAGACGGCAGATCTCCTGCTCACCTGCGTACCTGATGTGAATTCCTCCTGCGCTGACGTGACGGTCTTAAAGTTTCCACATCCAAGGTTTTACATTTTTACAACTTCTCACCGTTCAAATCGATGGTGGATGCGCTCAGATAAAAAAAAACAAAAAACAAAGTGAGGCTCTGAAGCTTGGCAAAAACTGGAAGAATAGAGTCTCAATGAGAGCGTTTCGGCTGTACAGGCTTTATTAGGATAGGTACACAACAGGCAAAACTATCTTCCGGCTGAAAATGTGGTTAGAGAGAGCGTCCCGTAACCTGAAACATCACAGGTTTGATCCCAGTAACAGCTGATGTATCCACTAGGGTTAGACCAATATATCAGTTTGATGTTTTTTGTGAATTTTTACTTTTTTATGGCCTAATGTAATGCAGAATTTCCACCCTGACAAGAATAAAAGTCTGGGAGGAATGCTGAATAATTTGAATTTTTTGGGGGAAAGTTTTGGCATGAAGATGTAAGTAAAAACTTGACTAAAAACATCTAAAGAGCATGCTACTGAAACTGCCCTCTGCTATTGGCTGATCTTTGGTGCCAGGCAATGATGTCACCTTCTTAAATATCGGATATTGGACAATCATGTCATCCACCTCCGATCTGATGGAGGTTCCTTCCTGACCACAGCTACAGAAAAAACCTAAAACCTGCAGTGCAATTTGTAAATTTGATTTATTCATTTAATTTGTTACGTTTTTTTTGTAAATTAATCTTCATTTCTAATGAGTACAACAGTACAACATGAGTACAACAGGTGGTGACATCACCTGGCGCCAAAGATCAGCCAATAGAAGATGGCCATTTCAGTAGCATGATTTCTTACCATTAAGATGTCAGGTTTTACGCAGATTTGGCTTTGGGGTTTAGTTACTTTAGTTGCATATTTAAAGATATTTGAATATCAGCACAAAATATCGGCTATGAGCAGCTTCAACACAAAATATCGGTATCAGTATCGGTCTTGAAAAACACACATAGACGTATTTATCGTGTCAAAGTGTTTCAGATAAAAACTCTCTACCTGCTGAGCTAAACGGCTGAAACGTAAAGCGTAAATGGAAACAGCGCTGTGCTTCACTCCCCAGAGGCATTCTGGGATGTCTCACTGTTTCCATGAGCTTTCTGAGCAGCGTGCCCCCGCTGTCTGCCGCTTCACAGTCCGGAGATATTACCCCCCCTCCACACACACACACACACACACACACACACACACACACACACACACACAGGCTCCCTCAGCGGTCTGCCAAACATGCCTCTGCATTTCCCGCGGATGCCGACCACAACCAGGGAGCTGCTGCAGGCCAGGCCGTCCCGTCCCGTCCGTCCCGTCCCGTCCCGTCCCGTCCCGTCCCGTCCCGTCCCCTCCCCTCCCCTCCCCTCCCCTCCCGTCCCTCCCCTCCTCTCCCCTCCCCTCCCCTCCCGTCCCGTCCCCTCTCTCCCCTCCCCGTCCCGTCCCCTCCTCTCCCCTCCCCTCCCTCCCGTCCACGTCCCCTCCTCTCCCCTCCCCGTCCCCTCCCCCGTCCCTTCCCGTCCGTCCCCTCCCCTCCCCTCTCCCTCCCGTCCCGTCCCGTCCCCTCCTCTCCCCTCCCGTCCCGTCCCGTCCCGTCCCGTCCGTCCCGTCCCGTCCGTCCCGTCCCGTCCCCTCCCCTCCCCTCCCGTCCCGTCCCCTCCTCTCCCCTCCCCTCCCCTCCCCTCCCCTCCCGTCCCGTCCCCTCCTCTCCCCTCCCCGTCCGTCCCGTCCCGTCCCGTCCCCTCCCGTCCGTCCCGTCCCGTCCCGTCCGTCCCGTCCCGTCCCGTCCCGTCCCGTCCCGTCCCGTCCCCTCCCGTCCGTCCCGTCCCGTCCCGTCCCGTCCCGTCCCCTCCCCTCCCCTCCCCTCCCCTCCCGTCCCGTCCCCTCCTCTCCCCTCCCGTCCCGTCCCGTCCGTCCCGTCCCGTCCGTCCCGTCCCGTCCCCTTCCGTCCTGTCCCGTCCCCTCCCGTCCCGTCCCCTCCCCTTCCGTCCCGTCCCGTCCCCTCCCGTCCCGTCCCCTCCCTCCCCTCCCGTCCCGTCCCCTCCCCTCCCCTCCTCTCCCCTCCCCTCCCGTCCCGTCCCGTCCCGTCCCGTCCCGTCCCCTCCCGTCCCCTCCCCTCCCCTCCCTCCCCTCCCCTCCCGTCCCCTCCGTCCCGTCCCGTCCCGTCCCGTCCCGTCCCGTGTGTGTGGCTTTGTAAAGCAACACTTTCCTGCTTACGGAGAGTGTGATGAACTCGCCCCTGGCTGGCCGCTGGCTGCCGAGGGACAAGCTGGTGTAAAGGAGCACTGGTGGTTTACCGCGAAATGACATCATGAGAATATGTGGCATGTGAGGGAGTTCTGAGTGAGGAGACTTACAGTGTGGTGTGTGTGTGTGTGTGTGTGTGTGTGTGTGTATGTGTGTGGTACAACAGTGGAGATGAATCCACTGCTGCCTCAGTCCTTTCACAGCTACTTTTTAGGTATTTTAAGCTGACGTTCTGCCCCAGAGCGACTTCCAATGAGAGTAGAATAAGATTAAAGTCACAATGAAGCGTCATTTTGAGAGCATCTCGCCTCCGTAATTTGACGTACTTGGGGGGGGGGGGGGGGACATAACGATCATTCAAAAGTATAAACCAATGGGAGATCAGAGATCAGAGAGAAAGGCAGTTTTATTGGATGGGAGGGGCGGGACTGTTAAAAAAATCTGTGATGGTTTGATTGGTTGGAGTTTTTATTTACGCCTCCTGGTGCGGCATGAGGTCACCATTAAAGATACTCTGTTTTCCAGGAAGTAAAAGTAATGGGATTTTTGACCTAAAAATAGATGCAAATAAACATTTTTTTTTTTTTTTGTGGCATTTATAATTAAATAGGTGTCTATTATGACATGGGAAATTAGCTAACATGGTGAAAACGTTCAAAGCGGCATTTCTAAATCATCCACACCTAACACACATTGTACTTGTTTGTGCTTTTTGATGGAATTTTAGCCAAATGACAACTAGGGCTGAACGATTTTGAAAAAATATCTAATTGCGATTATTTTGACTGATATTGCAATTGCGATATGATTTGCGATATTAGAGGGAATGATCATTTTTACATCATTATTCTCATTTTCATTGAAAAACGTATTAAAATGATTATGGTGTGATTTTTGCGGGGATCTGTACCAAACAAAGATGTTTTCTTAAGTCTGTAGAATATGATGTGTAGGCCAGGACATCTCTGCAGCACCACAATATTTCATTTAAAATGCTATTTTGACACATTTCACCTTTAACAAATATTGCGCCTCCTGTGATTTGAAAATTGCAGTAGGCCATTTCGATAAAATTTCGATTAATTGTTCAGCCCTAATTACAATGCCTTGTTAATTTCCCATTTTCGTGAAATGAGCTTCATGTCTTAAAATGCAAACGCGTGCACGATAAGTGACAAAGCCTTTCCCTAACCTTAACCAAACTGTTTTAGTTGCCTAACCCTAACCCTAACCTTACATAAAGTTGTTTTATTTGCCAAACCTTAACCGTTAGCTAACCTTTTCACATGGCAAACAGGTGAAAATGACGTGTCCGGTTCATACTATTACCACATAATCCAATTTGTGGTGTGAGGAACATAATCTTCACATAATGCGTTTCAGCGTCGGTGCTCATTTCTTTAACTAACTAACTTTACGAGATCGTGTTGCCTGTTTCATGCTGGTAGGTTAGTGGTGTTGCTATGGTGCAGCGCTGCTTTCAGACGAATGGAAAGGAAACGCTGGTTTTCCTCTGAGTTCGCTCTTAAATTCCAAGAGTTTTTCAGTAAACAGCACTACAGCAGAGAGGATATCGCACATCCAGCCACAGCTCCAGCTCACATCACCAGACTAATAATTTGCAGGCCATCGGGATATAAAGCAGACGCAAGACTTGGTCGTGGAACAAAGAATGTACCAATAAAACCTATTCTCCTTTTTCACTTTCTGTCTCTGTCTCTTGCTTATCTCTCCCTCTCCTTGTCACTCTCCTCCTCCTCTCTCCTCCTCTCCTCTCCTCTCCTCTCCTCTTCTCTTCTGTTTGTCTCTGAAGCTCCACATCCTGGTTTCCCCCACCAGCGTCAAGCTGAACATCGACTGCCAAGAAGTGGCTGAAAATGAGATCAAGGCCGCTGGAAACACATCCAGCGACGGCTACCAGGTTCTGGGCAAGATGTCCAAGTCCATCGGCTCCAGAGGACAATCTGCAACTGTAAGTGCACTCTGACTCCGGAGCGTTCAGAAAAAACAACAGAGAAGAAGGAGAGCAGAAACGATGAGTGCAGCACATTTATGTTATTAATGTGTAAGGATTTGAGTTGAATTTGGACTCTGGAATACTTTACTTGTTAGAATTTGAATACTTTACTGTTCACTTTAGGGAAAGTTTTTGCCATCAGCAAATGCTAGAAACTCAATACACCCAACAGTAGTTACAAGAAATCAGTCTTGACTGAACAAAACAGTGAAGGTGTTGTTCACGGTTTTCATTATATGGCCTGTAAATTCATACATTTTAAAAAATGAAATATCATTAACTCAATATAACCGATGTAGCCAGGTTTATTTTTGGAACTATTTCAGGTGATCAACCAGGTATTTATCAGATGTGGAGGTGTTTTTAGGTGTAGAGTCTCCCATCGCCCAACGGGAGCGTATCTATGTTCCCAGGGTCCTAAGTTCCCAGGGTCCTATGTTCCCAAGGTCCTATGTTCCCAGGGTCCTAAGTTCCCAAGGTCCTATGTTCCCAGGGTCCTATGTTCCCAGGGTCCTAAGTTCCCAAGGTCCTATGTTCCCAGGGTACTAAGTTCCCAGGGTCCTAAGTTCCCAAGGTCCTATGTTCCCCAGTTCAATATTCTGTTAACACACATTAACCCTGCTATTGTGTTTGGGTCAAATTTTATTTGAACAAGGCTTCAAAAAAGCTATATAAACCCAACAAAACCAATAGTTATCATTTTATTTGATTTTGAAGGTCTCTAACCCTAACCCTAACCCTAGAACTGGAGAACATAGGACCCTAGGAACATAGGACCCTTTGGCATGTTCCTATTATGTGCCATATAAATCTGGGGAACATAGGACCCTGGGAACATAGGAATGACTCCCACTCCCATGCTAAAGTGTTAGCATGGAGCTACTATCATTCAACACAGTGTATGCTAAAGTACACATGGATGATTTTGGTGTCTATGTTCTCATCTTTAACGGGCGAGTTGAGCGACGGGTCAATCTCCTAAAACCTTAGATGATTCCTTTTAAGAAGATACGACTTTAAGAATGAGTACAACATGGAACAACTTGTTAAAATTGTTGTTAAAAAACATATTTGTGCACTGGACCTTTATTATCAGAAGCAGCAGAGCGTGTTTCCCTGCTGCCTGTCTGATCCGACCCGGCTGTGCTGCGTTCTCTTCTGTTCCTCTATTGGTCTTCTGGGGGCTATGGAGGGAGTATCAGAGACACATGTACCAAAACACCATTTCCCTGTTTTTTTTATCCTCCACAGTTCCAGCTCCAGATGTTCGATATTGTCTGCAGCGTGGCCTGGACCAGCAGGGACAGATGTTGTGACCTCCCATCTATGGTAAGGAAGGAACTCCCTCCAAAGAGCGAGGAGACTGGGCCTGCATACCAAACTGTGGGTCTTGTTTCCTATAGATTATGAAGGATGAACAATATAGACCAGTGATTTCCACCACCTTTTTCATATCAAGGACCCCTAATTTAGTACAAATTAGGGAGACGGACCCCCATTTGATGAGATTTTGTCTCTTGGACCCAAATCTGAGAATATTTTTATTGTCAGATATGATGTTGTCCAGAATCCTATGACTGTCTGTATTGTAGGTAGAGAGATAACAGAAAAAAACTATGATCAGAACAGTCATTCTTCTACATTCTCTAATTGTGTTAACTTCTTGTAAATCAATTAATGGTGCTGGAATTTGCTGGAACCCACTCAAGGACCCCTGGTGGTCCCCGGACCTCACGTTGAGAACCACTGATATAGACTCTCTCAGTGTGTGTGTGTGTGTGTGTGTTGTGTTTGTGTGTGAGTAGGCAGAGGCATATGCTGCAATGCTCACAGTCTAGTTTCCCAAAACAGTTTTGCCGTAAACATTATTGTTGCTCAATGGCTGATAATGGAACCTGGGTTATCTTAGCACCAAGTTGCCTTTGGGAAACCCAAACCTGAGCAATCTGCTGGGTTCTCCACTGACCCGTTTCCATTCAGATTACCACCAGCCAGCAGTTGCATGTTGGGAAGTCTTGGGCTATAGCCGGTAAGTTAGTAGCCAGGTCACCAACTGCTGTTTGGAGGATCTCCTCTGCTCTGAAACCCACTTGGACTGTAAAACAGGGAAAATGGCTGGTGATTTTTTAAAGTTAGAGTCCCTCACCATCCTCTGAACGCCTATTCTGCTCTAAAACATCTAGTCGGTCGGTAAAATAAAGATAATAGTCGGTGGATGTTTGTGGCCTGATCGGACACATGCTGCTTGTCCCGTCTTTTAACAAAATGTTGATTCCATCGCTTGAGGCCAACTGGATCATCTTGACACTTGAAGCACAATGGAAAAACAAAACAGTATATTATAAGCAGTGTCCTGGACTCCGATGTCAGTCTGATAATTAGTTTAACAGATGTAGTTAAGCCGAAACAGCATATTTCTACATTAGTGATTTTTATTTTCCTCCCCAACGTTCACATTGCTGAGCGCTCAGCAGTTTGCTCCGCTCTGTAATTGGAAAGGAGAGCAGCTTTCCAAAATGTCAAGCCGGTCTGAATGAAAAAAATGCCTTGATGCAGAATACTTTTTTGACAGGTTGTGTGCAGCGGATTGGAGTTTTAGCTCTGCAAGCGTTTCAGAGGCAGAAATAATCTGATTGGTTGAGTTAAACCTCAGTGGGCGGAGCCAAAGAACCACTGTTTTTCTGGCTAAGTAACATTAGACTGAAGCTCAGTGAAAAAGACAAGAGGTAAGAGAGGAGGAAGCTAATATTATGAAGCCTAGCGCTCTGCTGCTAACTGAAAAAATACAATCTATCATACTAAGTTATCTAGGTTAGCTAGTTAGCTAGCTGCTGACCTTCAGCATCAGGAATGCCAAGGTCATGAAGGAATGAAAAGAGAAAGAAGTCATCGCAATTTATATACTTTCATTTATATTTTTATCAGAGTTCCTTCTTTGCCATTTGAAGTTTACCAGTTAGCTAACTTGTGCTCAGAAAAACTGTGGTTCTTTGGCTCCGCCCACTGAGGTTTAACTCAACCAATCAGATTATTTCTGCCTCCAGAGCAACTGTGACTCCAAAAAATATCTGAACTAAAACTCCTATGTGCTTGCGTCTATGTGCATATTTGCCTGTGTGTGTGTGTGTGTGGTGCATCTTGGGGAGGGGGGTGTTAATCATTACGTTATAGAAAGCTGTGAGGCCACCTGGTTTTTCTTAAACTTTTTTGGACAAAGTATTCAGACTGGTAGACGGTGGACTCTTGTTCCTGCAGCACATGAAGCTGCAGTCTCAGGCAGATGTAATTACAGACTTGTGACAGTAAAATGACAATGACTGTGTTTAGGTTTTATACTTATAGTGTATCAGCAGCTGCAGGTCCAAACAGCTCTCAGCAGGGAAAGTGTGCGCTTGATTTGCGATGCTGTCTGTCCACACCAGGCAGCAGACACACAGGGCAGCAGATCAATGAACAGGACCCAGTGCATAATCAGAATCAGCAATCAGACTCACTTTAATCACAAAGTAAAATATACAATATATATACAATATAATGGAATTTGCCTTGGCGGTGCAGAGGCATACTAACAACTTGCAGAGTTCAACAAACTGATAACATATGGTGCAAGGACAAGGTAGACAATGGACAGTAGACTACACATATCACTCTACATGTTTACATTTTACAATATTCAATATATGCTCTACACTCAGTAATCTATATTTGCATTCAAACAACTTGGCAGCTTTAGAGGGAAGTGTAGTGGGTGTCCAGTAGAGTAGTAGTAGTAGTAGTAGTAGTAGTAGTAGTATTTTTCAGTCATCACACGCAATACAATAAGTATAAACAGTACATACAATAACATACAATCTAATATACAATAAGTATAAGCAGTCTAGACAGTATAAACAAAATCAACAATCTATGTATTAAGTAGTGACTGAAAAGGCAGAGGCATAATGCTTATATATGCCTATCCTACATTCTTATCAATTTAAGCTACTCTCCAGAAATAAAAAGTAATAATAAAATAAAAAATCATTCACACTTGTAACCCTCAAAAATAGCTTTATAAACCATTATTTTGAAAACCAAAAGTGAGTTACACATTCTTAAATTTATATTTATATGTTCCATAATTTAACCCCAACAATAGAAATACATCTCCTTTTAATCCTTCCTATTGGTTGGAAGTTGTACTGAATAGAATGAGATGCTTGAAATAAATTGTGAGCACTGGAGAACTTAAAGACCTTTTTTTTTTTTTACCTTTTAGGCCGATATTGCTGGACTTAGTGTTCACCTGTTCACCAGTAGAGGCCAAAAAAATGACAAAAATGTTGATTTCTTTCTATAAATGTTATATCAAAAAGAACAGAGCGTCTCTTTCCGATAAACAGCACATTTCTGTTGGTGACTCATCCTGCACTCGAAGGAGGGCGGAGACAAACATTTCATCCAATTAAATTTTGATAACCGTTCGGAATTATCCCCCACCCCCACCCCCACCCCACCATTTTTTCCCAGCATGCAGTTCAGTTCAGGCGAAGGCTGCTTCACCTAAAACTATTTTCCCAAACTGGTGACGGAGGCAGAGAATATTCTTCCACAACCACTTCCTCCGTATCTCATTAATATACAAATAAGCCCCGCCTCCCACTGACGCTTCCCGCCATAACGTTCTCTTTTATCCTATCCTGTTTTATACTATCCTGCATCCGTCCTTCATGAGATAGGACTCTAGTCAAACCAAAGTCAGTATGTGGTAAAACAAAATTCTTATGTCTCGCAACCAATTTATTCCCAGACCGCTCCGAGGCTGAAAACAGAGAAAACTCGATATTTCCCAAACAATTCCTCCATGTGCAGCAGCGGAAAGTTCAGCAAGCAAACAGTTAAGCAGCGAGGAATCCACAATGGCAACATCTCTGTGAGGTATTTTTTTTTTTTTTAATGCGAGCAGAGAGCAGGCGGTGTTGTTTAGACCCTGGACTCTGGCCTTTTTCAGTCTGAGGTTTCTCACTTCAGTCCCGGCGGAGATCTCCAGGAACACCCAGCTCCGCTCCAACAAATAAAAGCAGCTTTGTTTGAGAGCGGCGCGATTGCAGTTGGACGTCCAGAAGGGTTTTGAACGGGTTTCAGCTCTTCAGTGGATTATTATCTGAAGTGGGACAGCTGCTTGATTGGGCTGTTTTGCTGACAATTATTAAATGATCCAAATCCAGGCTGTGGAGCATGTGCTCAAAGGAAGCATCCAACCCAACAACAGAAAAACAGAATTCACTAGAGTCCTGTTGATCTGAAACTTACAAGATTAATAAGGTGTACTGCATGCACTAACTAGTCTACCTAATGGGTGCAATGTGTATTTCACTTACAATTACACTTTAGACAGGAGGAGAATAAGGAACAAAGCCACAGTAGAATGATCATGTTTGATAGATTATGTAAAGAAATAAGAGCCAGGGAGAGAAAAGTTTTTTTACTTCCTTGGTTCAGATATTTTATCCTCTTAAACAACGCCCATTCCCAATGGAGTATCCTAAAAATAAGGTTCCATTCTGTTTTTTTCTTTTTGTTAAACGGCTCTGTCGATATTTGTGAACATAAACAACTCTCTCCCAAAACTAGAATCCAGAGAACCAGGACTGTGCTACAACAGGCATTTTCAAATATCAATATATTGATTGTTATACCTTGATATACTTACCTAAATAAATGAAATCATGGTCGAAACAGTTGCTAGCCTCTAAAACAAATGGAGCAATGGCAAGAAGGGAGAGGTGCGGGACAAGTGGCAACATCCTCTTCGGGATGCTTCAGGAAGCAAAGGGGTTTATGGGAAATGTAGTCTTAATTCTGAGAAACACTAACACTTAACAATTCTACTGGTGCGAGATAAAGACCCAGAAGAAGGATAAGAGCCGCAGTTAGGATAGAACTGGAATAAAGTTGTGTATTACTAAGTTACATAAATAAGTAAAATGCTTTACTTCCATTTGTGTTGGACTGTCTTCCTGTTTTTTTTTGCCATAAAGCAATCTCCCTTTGTGCCATAAAACAATGCAGCAGATTTCCCGCCAAAGAGTAGAAGCTTGCGATCTTCTCAGCGATGGTCTCAGTTGTTTACGGTATTATACCGACGTCCCAAAATGAATGACATACTGAGTTATTGATGTTAAAACGATACACATAGTAGCACCTTTAAGTGATATTTTCAAGAGCGACTCGCTTGACGATGCATGAGAGTAGGAATGCTGCTAAGAATTCTGGGTACCCCTGCTAAGCTACGACAGTGGGTCGCCCCCATATCTGTCTAATTTAATACAGCACCACCTCGCCTCTCTCTGAAAGGCCCGGCCAGCTTGGGACCCCCGGAAAGCACTCCCTCTTACCCCCCCCCCACTCCTCCTGTGCGGGAGGTTGACTGTTTGGACTCCTGGGACGTTTGCTGCTAGCTTAATTTCATAGTGTTGCAAACAGTTCTGAACCAGAAAATGTGCCCACATCCCCAGAAAATCACCCAGAGTGCTTCCTGTCACGCTGCCCGCACATTTGGTTTGGTATTCTTCGTCAGTGGAGCGGCTCCAGAACATGTCACTCCAGATTAGAGTCTTGGCTCTCCTGTTTCTACTGTTGGGCCAGAGTTGAATCTACACAAATTTTGACTAAACCTCTTGAGATCATAGGAATAATGTGAACTTTCCCTTTGAATCAATTTTTTCCTCTTGGACTCATACTATATACTGTACATGTACTGCCAGTGTCCAGTATACTATTGTGTTACTATGTTAAAAAGGGGTCCAGGGGGGAACACATTCGTTTGGAAAGGCTTTTGAGTTGCCTTGAGGTTCTTGCCTTGATAATTTCCTTAAAACAAGTGAAAAAATCTGCCAATGGTGTTTGATTTGCATTGGAAACAACCGGAGCTATCTCTCCTCACTGCAGAATGTTTCTCTTGGTTTGAGAAAAATAAGATTCGAAGGCAGAATACGAGACTAAATGACGATGTTAATGTTTCATGTTTTGATCCCGTGTCTGGTTCTGTGACTCTTCTCTGTTGCTAATGAAGCAGATCTAGTAGCATGGCAAGGATGCTGCAAGATGTTCAGCCCAAAGTCCCAGTCTGAGTTCAATCAGTTGAATCTTGAAATCAGATTTTCTGTCAGGATAACGCAGCAGCAGCCGGTTTCTTGAATTCGACTTCGCTGTGCTGAACCTCTCTGCTCTCTGTCTGCTTCCTCTTCCCCCAGAGAGACGAGGCGAAGTGTCCCGCTCTCCCCAACGCCTGCACTTGTGCCTCGGAGAGCACAGGAGCCCAGGGGCCCCAGGGCCCAGTGGTAAGGACCCCGTTATATAACAGCATACACACCCCTATGATGAGGACTCTCTCTTTCTGCACTCTCTGTCAGTCTGTCAGGCCAGAAACCAGATCAATGTAGAGTCTAGAAGCTGTTTATTTATGTCCTGTATGTAGTACAGAGCAGAATATTACACCCTGAAGCACGTTAACCATGGGAAACCTCTTTGCAATGCCTAATAAAACTTGGCCTATTTTTCTAAAGGGGGGTTAAGGTAAACCGCGGGGCTGCAGTCTGCACATTACAGCTGTGGAGGCAGTCGTAACGGGCCGACCCTCCGCCAGCTGACGATACCTCCAGCCTCTTCTTCTTCACCTTCACTGCAAGAACTTTCCACCTTAACAAACCTAGAAAATAGTCTAGAAAATAAGTGAAGAAATCTAGAATTTCACTTGTTGCTCTTGCAGTTGTTTCAGGAATACTCTAGAATCATGTGACAGGAGCTTGAATGTGGAGTGAGCTGACATTTTTTCCAGGATATTGTCACTTGCTTCGAGAGAAACCTTGAAACCGAGTGACATTATCTCAGATTTTTACAGCTGTTTTAAGAAAAAATAAGGTTTTAAGACTGAATACAAGACTAAGATGGACGTTTTTCTCAGTGAAAATGACACCTTCTTTCATCCTGCCTGTCTCTCTCTTGCTGTGTTAATATGACAAATGCCCTTCCCTTCCCAGGGTGCACCTGGGAGCAAAGGTCCCCGCGGTGAAAGAGGAGAAGTCGGCTCTGCCGTAAGTACCTGTCCAACTCAAACCGCTCATCTCTTACAACCCGGCCGGCTCGCCTTGTAATTAAGGTCAAAGTGCACCGGTCATAAAAAACTGAACCATAAGTCTGACACAGTTTTTTTTTTGGAGTTGGACGCTGGACTCTCCAGTTAACGCTCTGTTCTTGATGAAAACGAAGGATTGTTTACAGTGCGAGAGCTTTGAAGAGAATAAGCACATCTGATTCCACTTATCGAATGAGTGTTTGCTCTTTCTCCTCGATATGAAGAGGGGAGGAGAGGTTGGGTTCGATCGCTGCAGCATTCCACGCTGCCTGGCGGTGTGTCTTCCTTCCACAGACTGCAACAGTAGCGTAGCTGAACCGTGCTGCCGAACCAGAGATATCAAAAACAAATTCCTTCCCGTGTTTAAACGATTCTTATCTGCCCCTCGCTCTCTGTATCCGTGGACGTAGGGACCGGTGGGCCCGCGCGGAGACCTCGGACCGCCGGGGCCTATGGGTCTGCCCGGCCCTCAAGGACCCAGCGGATTGTCTATCCCAGGAGAAGCCGTGAGTCTCACAAACACACACACACACGCACAAAACACACACTCCCACGTCTTCAGCGACTACACGTAAATCCCAGGATGCATCTGTAAACCGGCTCAGGGGATCGTTTGGGCAATTTATTACGCGGGGGGAATTTACAAGCCGGGGAGTAATTGTGGCAGGGTCTCGCATTCCTGCCTGTCTGGATATCTTAAGGTCCTTAAACCCCAACGATATCGACGCACGTTAATAAATCAGCGCTTGGATTTCCTGCCTCTGGAGTGTACCCGGATTAAGCAGAAATGTTCCCCTCGCTTCGTCTCCAGAAAGGTCGCAGGAGACGCGCGCACCTCGAGCCGCGTCTTCGGCTTCAGGCCAACGTGTTTACCTTGGCCTGCGCCGCGGCACTGGCAGAACACGTTTCTTCTGACTTGCCATGTTAATGAGCGGTGAGCGTTGAGGAAATGTGCCGTTCCTCCCCTTCGATGCCGTTTCACGTCGGTTTTGTTTTTCAGGGCCGCCAAGGACCGAAGGGAGACCCCGGAGACTCGGGCCTACCTGGGCAGAAAGTAAGTGCTGTTTTGGCGAGAGCCTCCGGTTTGGGGATTTTTAAAACAGGAAAAGGGGGATAATTCACTGTTCGACTACTAGTCTGGCCTCGCGCCACATCGCCGGCCACAGTCAGTATTTCAGCTGGATGAGGATTAAAAAAAAAAGGGGGGGAGTATGGCTCTCAGCAGCAGGTTGAGATTCTGAATATTGCTTTTAAATTAAATGTCTTCTTGAAGTTTGAGAAAAAACGCGCCAAGAAGAACAAATCACCTTGAAATACAGCTCCGGGTAAGTGGAGGCCGGCGGTCAGCGCTCTGTCCTCCGCTTAGTGTCGGTTGTTTTATCTGGGAATATACGAGGAGCTTCGGTCCAAGACGGGATATCCAGGATTTGAAATAAAAAAACACACCTAAGCTTATAAAACAATCGCTGGCATGGAAGTAAAGCAGCATCATGGGTTGCTATTAAACCTATGAGTCATCTTAAGGCTTTTGCTTGGGATAAAACTGTCTGTGTTTTTGAAATATTGAGTGATGAACTTCAGGTAGCATTTTTGTTTTCCCCCCAAAAGACAAATAGCATTTTGAAGTGAAGGCCCTCATATGTAAGTTTAATGGGGTGGTGACAGATGGAAGTCGAAGCACAATCCATTTACTTCAAAGCAAATCTTTCTCCTCCTACCATGCCTCATGACAGATACCACAGCATTATTCAGGCTAGTTGGAAATGTCTTTCACTACACTCCAACATATTATTATTATTATTACTATTATGATGATGATGAGCAACATTTGTTTTGCGCTTTTCAAAGAGCAATTACAAAGAGCTTCACAGAAAACAAAACAATGTGACAATCACATAAACAACGAAAAGGTCAGACGCGGATTAAAAACAGGCTTGCAGAAGAAGAAGATTTGACATTGCCAATTTGAAGTAGAAAGAACTGAAGCCTGTGTGTAAAAATCTGTTTTGAGAAGTGATTGGACACTGATTCAACTGATTTAGCTGATTTAACTGATTTAACTGATCACCTTTAGCCTGAATCCCAGTCTCTGTCACATCCAGACTGAACTCCAGCTGATAACAGGTTCAGATCTAATGAAGCTCTTCAGTCTGAGGCATGTTGACAACACCATGAAGCTCTCAATGGACTCCAGCTTTTTCTTTTACTTTGAGCACAATAACAATGCTTGTGGAGATGGGATCTATTAAATCTGTTTATAGACAGAAAGCGTCAGAAAGCTAACACAGAGCGCTGTGCCCCTCTGACCTGTGCAGGGGCATCTGTTCACTCCTTACAGCCTGAACCTGTGGAGACGTGGACCTGTGGATGAGGAGAATAATCTCTTTTAATGCTGAGAGAAGCTTGTCCCGTTTACAGGGATCTAGCAGAGAACTGTTTCCTGCTTTTTTCCATTTACATTGAGCAGATTGGAGCTAAACCTGAGTGGGCGGAGCCAAAGAGACAGTTCTTCAGAGCGCTAGTTAGCTAACTGGCAAACTTGAACAGCAAAGAACATATTTTTTTCATTCCTTCATGTTCATGACATTCATGATGTTGAAGGTCAGCAGCTAGCTAACTAGCTTACCTAGCTAGCTATAGTCTAGTATGGCTAGTTTGAACTTGAAGGTCAGCTAGCTAACTAGCTAACCTAGATAACTTAGTATGATAGATTGTATTTTTTCAGTTAGCAGCAGAGCGCTAGGCTTCATAATATTAGCTTCCTCCTCTCTTACCTCTTGTCTTTTTCACTGAGCTTCAGTCTAATGTTACTTAACCAGAGAAACTGTGATTCTTTGGCTCCGCCCACTGAGGTTTAACTCAACCAGTTTCTCCAAGAAATGTTTAAGATAAGATAAAATAAAATAATCCTTTATTAATCCCACAATGGGGAAATTTACAGTGTTACAGCAGCAAAGGGGACAGTGCAAAAGCAAGTAAAAAAGGCATCAATAAAAAGCAAGATATAATAAATAAATAAGAGACAGTAAACAGTTACAGTAAACGGCTGAATTGACATTATTGCACATAGGAAATATTGATATAGCACAGTTTGGTAAACATTGATATTGCACATGAGTGAATTAGTCAGTCTTGGTGTGTGTGGTCTACTGAACTGAAACACCAGTCTGCTTACATTTAGACATTTTTTCTGTCCAGCTCATCCAGACAAGTTGTAGAGTTTAGCGTCTTGTGCAAGAACACTTTGACACGTTGGCAGGGATCAAACCCGTGACCTTTCAGTTACCAGACGGCCTCGCTAACCATGAGGCCAACCCCCCCCCCCCCCCTCCTCCTCTCTCCATGCTGACACAGTGCCTCTGCAGTGCCATGGGACTGTAGGTTCTGGACACTAGTAAGAATGATTAATCGGCTCTTGATTCAGACGCAGCAGCCTCGGTGAGTCCACCTCCAAGTGGACGGTGTTCCTGGACCGGTCCGGCTGCAGGTGACCATGTTGGAGCAGATGCTATAGCAACATGCATTTAATGACTTGCAGACTACGCCGGGCCCTGGTTTATAATGGCCAATAAAACGGATCTGGAATATATTATGTACCCTGTAAATCTTATGCCAAAGCATCAAAGACGAGAGAGCATCGACAATAAAAACACTGAGCGGGGTTTCTGAGCAAATGAGAGCGAAAAAGGAGATTTACTGTTCCGACACGCGGAAAACCGGCGGGGAAACAAACCGGTTCGGGTTGGTCGGTCGGAGGGAAGGGGAAGGTGACCTTTTTGTTACACGGGTTGGGAGGAAAAGGTAAAACAGGCTTGAGTCTGAGTGGGTTTGTTTTCCCTGTCTCGTTCCCAGGGTTCACCCGGGCCCGCCGGAGGCATCGGCCCGATCGGACCAGCTGGAGTCAGGGTGAGTACCGAGTCGGTGTGGATCTTAACGGCCACGGCTGGATTTTAAAGATTAAACGGCGTCGGTTCAACGCGTTTTTTTTTCGGTGCGGCTCTTGTCTTTGCAGGGCCCCCCAGGGAAGGAGGGAGGAGCCGGACCCAGAGGCCCAGCAGGCGCCATGGTAACGTCATGTCATGTTTTTTTTTATCCAGGGGAAGGTCTGTTGAGAACGCTGCCTCTTTTTCAGCATCGTCCTGCTTCACTTTCACACAGTTTGACACATTCACACCTGGGAGCTGCTCAGTACAGCCACAGTTTCTAGCAGTTAGCATTATTTCTACTGTTGACCAGTTAGCAAGGCTCTCATACCCAAACTGGAGCTACTGGGGTTTAAGTGCCTTGCTCAAGGACAACTTGGCGTTAGTGTTTCAGGGACAAAGATTTACAAGCTGCTGTGTTGATTGGACTTGACTTTTCTGGTCACAAGAAGGTACTGAAATCCTTTACTTAAGTAAAAGTAGCAACACCATAATGGAAAAATACTTCATTAAAAGTAAAAGCCCTGTATTCAAAAGTTTACTGAAGTAAAAATATAGAAGTATTAGCAGTAAAATGAACTTAAGTATCAAAGTAAAAGCCCTCATTCTTTCAGAGAGTTAAATTATTGAAGCATGAACCTGTCAGAAGTGTTTTAATGTTGTCGGTCTAACTGCTCCATATACTGTTGGGGAGTTTAAACTCTAACAATGCAACATATTTTATGAGCTTATCGTATGTTTTGCGTGTAAAACCTTATTCTGCAAAGTAACTAGTAACTCCAGCCGGCAGATAAATGTAGAGGAGGAAAAAGGACAAGATTTCCCTCTGAGATGTAGTGGAGGAAAAGTAGAAAGTCTCACAGGATGGAAATACTCAAGTAAAGTGCCAGAACCTCAAAACTTGAGTAAATGCACTTAGTTACTTTCCACCTCTGCAAACCTTCAGGCTTTAGACTGATCTAGACTTTATTATTTAATCATTTTCTTTGCAGTTCAGTTCAGAAACAGATTTCTAGCTGCAGGTGATACTGGTTTTGTGATAAGTTTTGTTTTCACCTGTTCAGCCGTTGTGGTGCTGATCCTTTGAATGAACCTACTGAGATCTGATTGGTTCCTGTGTCGTTCCTTGCAGGGACCTCCAGGGGCTCCTGGGATACCTGGAGCTGCAGGAAAACCAGGAAAGGCCGGTGACTCTGGTTCTCCTGTAAGTCTCCCCGCTCCCTTGGTTTTCTGCCACCAGTCATCAGCCTCTCAGTGTCTTTGTTGGTTTGTTGGTTGTTCGGTGAAACTAACCGGCAGTTTCTTTTCTCCATTTTCAGGGCGCTACCGGTGTGAAGGGAGACAAGGGAGAGAGAGTGAGTAAACAGTTGTCTTTGACTCTTGGTCGATACACGGTAGTCACTGTTTTTAATATACAGCCACTATAATAAAGGCTTTTTGCATTTTTGTATGTTGGTTTTTCTTTGGGGAATTCGTGCCTTTATTTCCTCATATGTACCTTTACGTGACTGGCAGGGAATATCTGTAGTATATTTTTTTAGATTCAGTTTTCTAATTTCTGATTGACTCGTATTTTGAAGGTCAGAAGCTGTATCTGAAGAGTCTCCATCCAAAATGAGACAGCAGCTCTTTATCACAGCCTGTCTCAAAGGACTGTGCAGAGAATGAGCCAAACTAGATCAACAATCAATCATAGAACAGAATGATATAGAACAAACATCAGGAAGAGCAAGACACACAAAAACAGATTGTATCAAGACATAACAGCCTAACTACTCTACAGCCTAACCTGTTCAGCTATGTAGATGTTGAAAAAGGTAATTCCTACTAAAGTCAAGTTATTAGCTTTTTCCTTAGCCATTAACCTTCAGGATAACATTTTAAAAGGAGAAAACCATCTGTTTTTTAGTTTTTTTTTTCTGAAAGGGATATGCAGCAATTTGGCTTGAAATCCTTCCGATATTCATTACAAATCCTGCCTCTCTGTACCCAGGGCGACTTCGCTCCTCAGAACATGATGCGTTCCATTGCCAGACAAGTTTGCGAGCAGCTAGTAAACGGTGAGTGGGCCTTTTTTTTTTTTTTTTTTTTGTTCTGAACTCCATTTGGAAGTCGTTCTGGCAGCGTCAGGCAGCCAGACTCCAAACAGCCTCCTGTCTGTCAAGAGAAGCCTGTCATTTATTTTTTTTTTGGTTCTTTTTTTTCTTAAAATGTTCGTTTTCACCCTCCGGTGTTGCAGCACAAATGAGCCGCGTCAACACGATACTGAACCAGATCCCGAACGGCATGTACCGCAGCAACAACCCCGGACCCTCGGGACCGCCCGGACCTCCTGGAAGCCAGGGACCCCGCGGAGAGCCGGGCCAGCCGGGAAGGAACGGTTTCCCCGGAAGTCCCGGTTTGCCCGGCGGACTGGGAGAGAGAGGTAAGACAGGAGGAGGAGGAGAGAGACTCGACCACAGATACCTTCATGAGGAGCTCTGCACCAAAAAACACACATGAACTCCACAGGAGACTCTCAAAAAGGAGTAAAAGGCAGCACATCCCACAAATAAGAGTGAACACTACAAAAACTGACAGACTTGTTAAGTTATTCCATCCTGTATCCAGACTTATCAAGATTATTTTGTAACTTGTTTCAGGACATTTACTTGGTGAAAATGAAATTGTCTTGGAGAAAGTTTCTTGTTTCCAGATTTTCCTCATTGTTTTATGATGATTCCTTGAAAGAAGTCATATTGGCATGAATCAAGTGACATTTATTGAAACCAGCAAGATTATCTGCCAGTGCAGTGAGAGAATTTGACTAAAAATATCATGAAATAAGCTGATAGGTCTGGAAACAAGATGAAATCATTTGACAAGTTGTCAGTTTATTGCAGTGACAGTGACGGATCACTTGCATTGCAGTGCGTTTATTGAAAAGTACAAAACCATCACAAAACGCTAACGAGGTTTGGCCTGTTAGCCTTCGTCAATAAACCTTTTGCACTGTAGGTGATCCATCATTTTGACTCTTATTTGAGCGATGTGCTGCCTTACTCATGTGTTTAGATCTCCTATGGAGTCTACTGTACTGAGCATCTTTCAGTTGTCTGTTTTTGATTTAAAGATTAGCAGAAAATAAAATCAATAAACATAAATAAAAAATCCTGACGTCTGGTAATGCTCCAGTTAACATAGCTTTGACAGCATTTGCTCGTACACCAATATTACATGAAGTTTTTCAGACTTTTTTCCATGCTTCTGCTCTATTGGACGTCTTTGGATGTCTTGTATATTTTATTTACTGCTAACTAGAATAGCCACACACTAACTAGAGCATGACACTTCCAGGAACTAGCGGATCATGTGTGAGAGCGTCAGGTTAGAGGAGAGAGGAGCTCATTTGTCTTTTGTTCCACTGGACAAACCACTGCTGTAACAGGATGAGAATCTGAATCACTTTCCAAATACAGTAAATGTGCTGGATGTCTCGGTGGCGTTTGTGCAAAGAAATATCAACAATTTACACAGTAACATCCTGAAACACATCGAACAAGGACAAAAGGAGTCCAGAGCAAGACCTGCAGGAGACAGAAAGCTATACATATCACTCCACTGACAGACAGTAGACTGAAGCTCGTTCCCCTGTTTCTCTCAGTTTAAGCTGCTGTGGATAAGAGCTTCGTTCCAAATTAACTAAAATGTAAACGTAATGTAAATGTTTGCGTGTTTGTTTCAGGTCCTGGAGGGGAGAAGGGCGACCGAGGGCCGGCCGGACTGGGACAGAGAGGACAGAGGGGGCCGCCCGGTACGTCCCACACTCACTTCAACCTGAGCAGAGCAACTGCAGCGGCATCTACACTACACACTCCACATGTCACAAAGATAACACAAGTCATGTCTGATTTGATTTGACTTAGAAAAATACATGATTTGACATATGTTTCATGCATATTTGACCCCAGACGATCAGAGAAAGTGTTTTTGGTTCTTGATGGAAGACAAAATACCAATAAATTGACATGCAATTCAAAACACAATAAAAACACAATCAGAAGCTCATAGGAGATACACAGCACCAGCTAAACTGTCTTAAAGGTTAAGGCCGGTGTTTTTTATTGCATTTCTTACCGTCAACAAATCCTATGAAAATAACAACATCAACAATGCGTTTGCTCTCCTCCCGTTACTTTCTGACTTCCCACGTACCGTTTTTAGCCGTCAACCCAGAAGTCATTGGCTCCAATTGTAAGATAAAACCTTTAAATACAGCTCACAAAGACATAGTTTACATTTTTAAAATCGCTAACTGTTACCACGAAAAGTCAGGCTGTTGTAGTTATTACCAAATCAAATTCAAATGGGAACAAATTCTTCATTACTCCGGGGACTGTTTTCGGTGCTATGGAACTACTTTCCTGAGATGGAAAACGTGTTTACAGTCGGCTTATTAAGTTGTTTGAGGAAAAAGTCGTCCGGCCCGGTGCATGGTGATGATGAAATATGCTGCAGAGCAGCAGCATGGCTCTGTGACGGGTTTTTAATCGTTTTTTTAATACAACGGAGTTCTATGGCTGCTGGGACATGGCTGCATTGGGCACCGGCTACATGGACGAGACTTGTTGGCAAAACAAATTCATTGCTGATTTTGTTATTTTCATAGGATTTGTTGATGGTAAGAAATGCATTAAAAAACACCAGCCTCATCCTTTAATACTGACCGCTTCTCAATTTGTTGCAAAGTAATGTTCTCACTTCACTTACTAGTAGGACTAGTTCAGGTCAGTCAAAACACCCTTAAGTAAAAGTTACTGATTTAAAAATTACTCCAAAAAGTACAATTACATGAAAAAGCTACTAGTTTCTTCCACCTTGCAAGATTGCATCTCTTCCTCCAAGGCAGCAGGACTTGAGTCTGTCACCCTCAGAGCTACAAACATGCATCTGACTGTTAGGACACCGCTTCCCTCCCAAAAAAAAAAAAAACTGTAGCCGCCCGTCCCGCCAAGACCGGCCCATACAGCAAGTAACATGAGCTCATCCCGCCAGCGGCTGGAGAGCAGCTCCGCTAATCACACACCCATCCAGATCCAGGACGTCCCGCCGCAGCAACACGACCCCGGGAGAAACCAGCCTGTGAGGCGGAAGGAGGGAGGGGGGAGGGGGGGGGAAACACAGCGTTTGTGAAGCCCACAAGGTCAAGTTGTGGAAAATCTGGAAGTGGGAGCGTGTGTGTGTGTGTGGGGGGGAGAAGGGGAGAGGGGGGGTGGGGGTGGGGTGGGGGGGGACTGTCCCAGATAAGGAGGAAGCGAGCGGCGGTGAGTCATGGTGGAAGGGATTGGCGTGTTGAGGCCCTTCCTGCCGTTCCTTCATTCACAACACATGCTGAGGAGAAGACGGAGGGGCAGGGAAACTTTCCAAGCGAGCTTTATGAATGTCTAGACATAACGCAGAGGGGGGAAAAAGGATCAGCAAATCCCCCTCTTTTCCTTTTTTCCCCCCCACTCTCTCTCTTTTTTTTTCTTTTTTTCATGATGTTCCGAATGCGGTGCCCGAGACGGACAGCAGTTGCCACAGATTTTTTTTTTTTTTTTTTATTCCAGTCAGAGGGGGGCGGAGTTACGCCTCAGGTCGACACCGAGGGGTCGTTTTCTGATCGGTTCGGTGGTTAAACGGGAAGAAGACGACACTCCGTCCTTCAAGTCTTCATGTCAGCCTTCATCAGAGCATGGATCGATTTGGTGGTTATTTGTCTACCAGGAGATGAAGAAATAACACCTGATTTTTTTTAGCCCTGGACAGCAGGGGGTCTATGGACGGTATTGACGGTCAGTCGGTCGCTCTGTTCACCACTTTATGGTCACGTGACCTGCAGGGAGTCAGACTGCAGACTCTCAAGCTGGAGACCCGAGTTCGATTCCCTGTAGAGACGCTTCCACAAAATTCAACATCGCGGGGCTGTTAGACTCCTAGTCTTGTTTCAGTTTATCAGGCAGTTTTTACAAGCCCGTTTCCAAAAATCACACGAATCTCGAAACGATCAGGGACAACAAAACATGTCCGAGGCTTTATTTCCATCGTGGCCTTTGGTCTTAAAAACACACAATCCACTGGACCTAAAATGAAGAGTTGAAGACGTTTCACCGCTCACCCGAGAGGCTTCTTCAGGTCAGGAGAAGAAGAAGAAGCCTGAACTGAAGAAGCCTCTTGGATGAGTTATTAATATAAATCAGCAAAAAATCAACAATGAAGTTTCCATCATCGCCAATCCTTTATTTGTTCATCCAATCGCCCTTCCCTTAAGTAAATACTTGCCTGAATTTAACCGTTAGCTAACCGTCTCACATGATGAACACCAGTGGCGTATCTAGAACTTCTTATCTGGAGGGGCAGAGGGGGGGGCACCACTAACTCGGGGGGTCCAAGGACCATAAGCATAAAAATGAGGTTGAGAGTTAAAAAAATAACTGTAATGCAGTATAGTTTGATTGTTTTTAATCAATTGTGTGTACTTAAGTTTGAATATGTTCAGAAACAAATTATTACCTGCAGGACAAAGTTTCTATTACAGCAAGGACTCATTTGACTTGTGATTATTTAGATGAAAACAGACTGTGAAATATCTGGAAGAAATTAAACATAACATCAATACCTGTCACTCTTTGGTCACTTAAAGCAACGTAATCTTACATTTCAGGCAATTTCAATATGTCAATCACAATTAAAAAGCCAATGACGTACAAGAAAATTTGGGGTGGCACCAAGGGTGGCCACCCCTTAGGCTCCGCCCCTGACAAACAAGTGAACATATCTTGATGGGTCTCTGTGTTCTTCCCCCAGGTCCACCAGGTGAAAGCAGGACAGGACCCGCAGGCCCTCAAGGCTCCTCCGGAGCTCGCGGTCCCCCCGGACGTCAAGGCTTCGCTGGGATCCGCGGCCCGCCCGGCCCTCCTGGCTACTGCGACTCCTCTCAGTGTGTCGGTATTCCTTACAACGGGCAAGGATACGGAGGTACGTAAGCAGAACTGGACTGAAAGGTCTAGTCTGGTCTCAGGAGACGTCGTGAAATGAGCACCATGTCTTAAAATGCAAATTATGTGGAGAAGAAACGACTAGAAACAGGATATAGTTTGACATAATTTACCTTCAACTCCGACAACCCAGGTTTTCTACTGAGTGAAGTTTTCATTTTCAGTGAAAACCTTATTCTGACCTTAATCAAAGTTTTCGTTGCCTAACCCAAACCCTTAAGTTAACTTGTTTTATTTGCCTAAACTGAACCGTTCAAAAACCTTTTCACATGACAAACACCTGGAAATGTCGAGTCCAATTCGTGCCATTGTCACATAATTATTTTGTGGTGAAGGTTATCGTCACATGATTCGTGTCCACAACACGTAATCTGCATTTCAGAATTCGTGCTCATTTCACAAAATTTTGTGAGACTTTGTTGAATTGTCTGACACAGAATCTATACATGTAAATGGAGGGTTTCATTCCAAAATGCTATTTTGCTACAAAAATGTTACATGATGTTTGATTTTCAATACCATCAATACATCCTGTTAAGATGTTATAGAGTGCTAAAGATAGCCAATACCTCCAATAAGACTTACAGTAATAGTGAATTTTACTTGCGGTGATGTGTTTTTCATATGTTGGAGATCCAATTTTGGGATGAAACCCTTCACATGGAGATCAGAATGTCTTAACAGGAGTAATGCATGTGTGGAATCCATAGCCTCATAGCTAGTTGATAGTCACTAATCATCAGAGTAACATGTAAGAGATACTAAGTTATATCAGGGTTGTTATTCGCTGTCGTCTGCTCTGACCTCACTGACACCTTCCATCCTGTTTGGCCTGTTTCAGGTTCACCATAGTAAACTTTCTGTCGCCTGTGCTGCTTTCACTTTGACTTCCTGAAAAACCCCAAACCAAAACACAAAGTCCTGTTACTGAAACACTCGCTCACACGCTCTAGAGCTGTTTTAAGGATAACCGCCAAAGGAAACCATTAACAAACTATGCTGAAAACAACGCAACAACAAAGAGGAACCGGTACTAACAACAACTTAGAGCCGATAGAACAAAACACCAGCGGTGATGGCACCAACCTAGTGGCCTGTTTGCATCTTGAAGCCAAAGAACAAACAAAAAAAAAGAGACACTCTGTTCGGTGGAGGAGCATGTACCAAAAAAAAAAAAACCCCAACAAATACTAACAAAGGTGGATTTGTAACAGAGAAACAACTGCAACTACCACAGCATCATCAACAGCAACAACAACAGCAACATCAACATTGTTAACACCATTACTCTCGAGGTGACATCTGTAAATAAACTAATTTGTGCCTTGTAAATGATGTTTGAGTCACATCCACTAAAAATTTAGTTTAACATCTGTAGTTTTTAAGCTTGTGCCTTGCAACAACCTGCTGCTTGCTGAATGCCAACACGAATGCCTCTTTTTTTTTTTTCTGCCCTCGTTCTTTTTAGTTTTTTTATCGTAGCTGTTTCTGTTCGGACTGCTCAGGGCCATTCGATCACTTCTGTACATGTGACCCTGGAGGTTTAGGTTTCACTTTGTTTTCCACTTCATGTACAAAGAAGAATCTTGTGTTTCCTTTTTTTTTTTTTTTTTTGCTGTAGTATTCTCCTAAAACCAGCTATACTGTATCTGTACGTTACGAACACTAACACTGCAATCCCAAGTATTATTATCTCCAGGCTGGTGGTAGAAGAACTCGTACTTGATTTTTTTTTTTTTTATATAGAGATGTTTTGTTGTATTTTGTAAAATGAATGAGTTGCAGAAAAAAATGACAGTGTTGATTCTGGAGTGATGAAGTCACCCGACTCTCAAAATTGGGCTAACATCTGAATGCTAACATCAACAATAACAACAGAAAAAAATGCACTGAACTGTTTACAGAAACATCTTGTCAGTGCGGATGAGATCAGTCCAGTCCAGCTGCTTCACTGAGCGCGCTCACATGCACACTAATAAACCCGTCATAGTCCCACTAAGGTAATCCCCCGATTATTCAACTGGTCATGTAAACATTTCCTTTGATGGGATAAAGGCCGGATATCACATTATGAGAAACCCGATTAGCTAAGTTTTTGCCCAATCTTGCGAATTATTTACAGCATGTTTACCCTTAGTCTGATTTATTTCATTTTGTTGTGCGTGAGTGTAAACGTAACCAGATAGATAACAATGGTGTGACGTTTTAAACGCACCTACAAAGTGCGGTACAAGTGCGAAATCCTATTTAGTTTTCTGTGGTTGCTTTTTCTGTATTCTGATAATTGATGTGAAATATATATGGTGTAAATCATCTGTCGTTACCTTTTCACGGTTATCAAAGAACTGCATCATCATTAAAACGTTTTTTTTCTGGAAGTCACAAAATGCTAACAAGCTAGCAAACAAAAGAGGAGTCATGCTAGCATTGTGGGACTTCAAGTAACAAAACATTTTAATGATCCTGTTGTTGTTTGACAACTGTGAGAAGGTAACAACAAATTTTTTACATCATATACATTTCACATGAACTATTAGAACACAGAATTTTGCAACCACAGAAAATGTCAATTTACTGTTTTGCTCACAGAAACTGAAAATGGTTTCGCGTCATTGCCAGTCTCATCTATAGAGAACAATAAGCAGGAAACATCTAACAGCATGGTGAAGGGTAAAGTGTTGTTAAACTGTTTGTTAAACTGTTTTGCAACTGTAAGCAGTGCAAAGTAATGAGACTCTGAAACCTGACCAGATGAAAGTAAGCTAGGTGCGCCGCCATGTTCAAAATCCAAAACAGCCGACAGTAAGTTTGAGTTTTACGTTACTTCCTTAAAGAGAGAAATCCAAATCTGACTGAATCATATAAACTGCGGGTTTCCCTATTTTCACATTACTAGAGTGCATGGAAACACGTAACCATAACCTGATTATTCCCAGTTAGCGGGTTTATTAGCGTGCTTGGAAACGCGCTCACTTTTAGCTAGCAGCCGGATAAAAATACAAATTTAACCCATTCATTCATTCATTCTTCTTCTTGTGCATGCATGAGACAAAACTTTGACAAATTTGCCAACTCACTCATTCAATTGGGCCAAACGCTATCTCCGAGCAGACCGGTACCCGCCTGAACCCGACACCTTCGTCGTCCCAATCCCCGAGGAGGACGACGACTCGCAAAACCAGCGGCGCAAGAGATCGCTATCAAGAATCAAGGCACCCAAAAGGCTAGCATCATAAGAGGTTCTTGTGTTTTTCTTTTCTTTTTCTTTTTTTTATCGTTGTTCAACCTGTGTTTTGTTGTTGCTCTGTTCACATATGTCATCATTAAGGAATATGCACATTTCACACACATAAAAAAAAAAAAAAAGGGGTTTGACACCTCGCCTTTATTTGGAAAAACCTTTAATGCCTTAAATCGTATGTGAATATTCATCCTGTGTAGGGGGGGGGGGGGGAGGGGCAAAAAAAAGGGAAAAACCTGAAAAAAAAAATCCACGAAAATGTTTCTTCTTCTGTCACAGTTCATCCAATATGTCTGATGATTATACATCCATTACGTTGTCTCATTCTTTTTTTTTTTTAACTTAAACGTATAGCCTTTTTTTTGTTCAGTGTGTCTTCCAAGGAGGTTCAGTTTCAATATGGCAGTTAAACACAGCTTTCATTTTGTATCTCTAGACTTAATATTTATCAGTTTTCTTTTATTCCGTCACAGCTGATTTTACCAAAGGTGGAATTGCATGTCTGTGGTGTATATTTAGTACATTTTTTTTTGTTTTGTTTCATTTGTTTTAATCAGAATATAGTTGTTGTCATTGTTGTTTTATCAATATCGAATGCAGTTGGAATCTGCGTGCAAGACTATGGATATGGTATTGCTGCTTCATGTTTTAACTGCAGATTGTGAATTCCACAGCCTTATTTTCTTATTTATTTCTGAAACAGAAGAGGCATTTTTCAATAAAACTACTGAAAATTTACACCTGTGTGTGTGGCTTCTTCATGAATCTGAGTCGTTCATCTTCAGCTCCTGCTCTGTTTTGTCTGAGAGGGAAAGACTTCTGTCCTGAGATGGAAACTTGGCACGGCACAGATAAATATGGCAGTCAGGGAAAAATTGGGAAAGTGTCTTGAAGTGTTATTCTCCTCTTTGAAAACTCACTCTTAAATGTACGGCCCTAAACCCAGCAGGTCCTGAGCATTATCTAACTCCAGACTGATTTGCTCACTGGTATTTTCTCTGCAGACGTTTTCCTCCTGAATCGCTGCCATGAACATAAAGCTTAATAGCTAAGCACACAAGTAAGACGCACTAATCATCTATGAGCTATAAACATCAGATCCTAACCAAATAACTACATGGAAACACTTCATCAGCAGCAGCATGCGTCTGACTGTAAAGATGAGTTCATCTCTGCTGAAGTGTGACTCATCTGTAGCTACTAGCTTCAGGGAAATTGAAAGGTAGTTCAATGCAAGAAATGACAAGTTGTCCAGTGATTTCATCTTGTTTCCAGACCTATCAAGCTTATTTCATGATCTTTTTTGTCAAATTATCTCACTGCACTGGCAGATAATCTGCTGGTTTCAATAAATTTCACTTGATTCATGCCAACATGACTTTTTTCAAGAAATCATCATAAAAGAATGAAGAAAATCTGGAAACAAGAAACTTTCTCCAAGACAATTTCACTTATACCAAGAAAATGTCCTGAAACAAGTTACATTATTTGTAGAAAACCGGTAAAATTATCTGTCAGTGCAGTAAAGTGATTTCATATCCAAGATCTTGTATCCAAGTCTGGATGCAAGATAAAATAACTGAACAAGTCTGTCAGTGTTTACAGTGTTTAGATTATCAAAGAAGACAAATGAAAAATATCCAGTGGGAATGGCATTGACACCAAAACATCTGTGCTGAGCTTGTTTTTGCATATTCTGCACTGATAAAAAAACAATTTATAATACAGAAATCTGCAAATTAAGTAAGGGTGCAGACAATTCTTATTTAATGCTAATTCTCTAGTGGATCTACACACCAAAATAGTCTTTCTCACTGGGTGGGCGCGGCGTTTTTTCCCCCTCAGGTACTTGTGGATTAGCTGTTGAAAGGTGGAAAAAAACCCTCTCCAGTAAGTAAAAACATGCTGTAATTGTTGCTGAGTGATGCTTTAACAGCGTGTGAAGCGCCGCTGGAGCTGCTCTGCTGAGGCCGGGGTGATAGTCCACAGGAAGGTTTATTGATTCAAGACTAAACAAGAGGTTTCATATTTTCCTGACTCTTATTTAGTGGGAACACACAGAGCAGCGAGGAGAGCGCACTCACGAATTATCTGAAAAAAAAAAAAAAAAAAAAGAAAGAAAAAAGAGCTGCAGAGAACGTTGGCTCCGGTGTTTTTAATCAGCGGACCGCTGTGATCTAATTGGAACGGGATGAGGAGGCGGAACAGCCTTGTTCCTCTGAGAGAGAAGCTTATCAACAGCTTTGAAGTTCCTCTCTGGACCTTGCAGAGAATACAGATTAAGATGCGATCTTTGATGGTGGCAAAACTCAAAACATATCCTCGCATGTTTAAAACGCTTCAGGCCATTTTTATCGGTATGAAACCTATACCGCACGCACCGTCCTTGATCCTGCTGAGGAGAAACCTGATCAAAGACAGTCCTGAAGGATCAGAAATACCATAACTTAAAGCAACTGTCGGTTTTATGCAGCATGCAGTAAGAAAAGACAATGGCATTACTGCTGCGTACATTACAGACATGACATAACTTACTTTAAAGGTGCAACACTTTTAAACATCAATATATCTACCTACCTTGGTATAATTACCGTAAACCACTGAGATAATTAGTTGCCTCTATCTCACACCGGTAGCATTGTTAGTGCTATGTGTTTCTCCACATTAAGACTTCATTTCCCATAAGCCTCGTTGCTTTGTATGGTGTAAAGCAGGACTCCCCTTGCCTCTGTGATGATAAAGGAGTTGGATGGTCTATCTAAACATCACACAACTACTAAATCCACACAATCCATATTAGAAAAGCGAGCCTCTAAACGAGCCGTTTGGACTTCCGTAACTTTGTGGCGTCACAAAGGTTCGCTCATTAGCATTTTTGTAAGAAATAACAGACTAACAAAGTGTTTTTTTCAAAGCGGTTGAGCGGTTGTCATTGTTTATTAACCGGAGAGTTTTCCCTACCTGTAGCCGCCGGGCCGCGGCGTCTCACGTTTCACTCTCGAAACGGTTAGCCAATCAGAACAGAGGGGGTCGTTAATATTAATGAGCCTTAAAGACACGGCGACAGAAACAGCCTGTTCTTGGTGAGGCTCAGAGAGAAGCTGGAAAATGAACGTGGAGAAATGGATCGAGAGTGTTTTTGGTTCATGACACCACACACACAGCTTTGAATGGACAGAAAGACACAAAATAAAACTCTGAAGAGTGGAGAATATGGAGCTTTAATAAAAGTATGTGTTGAGGCCAGCAGCGCCTCACATGTCTGCTCAGGCTGCAGCATGTCGTCTTGCTGCCAGACACTTTTCCTGCTCAGCGTCTGCAGCTCCGCTCTGCAGCTCGCGTGCCTACTGCTGAAAATAATCAAACACTTGGGAGTGAAAGCTCATTTGTCAGCGAGGCGCTCTGTGATGGATGATCCACGGCTGCTTAACAAACACTCGACCTGAGGAGCGGGGACAGACTTTCATTTAGAAGCGTGGTGTTTTCAGTTTATTCACGCGAGCTCGACAGAAGGAAGCCAATTAACCGAGACACGTGAAGTGAAGTTTTTATACAGTCGATCCAGATCCGGGTCCGTGTAACGACACCTGACGGCATCTGGGGAGAAGTGAAGGCTGAGAGCGGCTTTCAGCGCCGCAGACGCTGTTTATATGTCGCCGCTAAGTGCAATAAAAACTCATCCTCTGTCTCGGTTTTGAGGCTCTTAGCAGAACTGTAAACTGCGAGGCTTTCTGAGGATGACCTCATGGAAAGAGGCAGCGGAGTCTGGCAGCGGAGCCGCTCCGCTCGGTTTGAGGTGTTCCACCGGTCGCCACCGTTCACATCAAACTCAGCATCACTTTAATCACCAAGTACAATATTTATGCAGGAATTTGTCTCGTGGGATTTGAGAAATATCAACAACTTACAGATACTGACAGTACTGACACACATGGTGCAGGAGCTGACAGACGATGAAAGAAAGTGAGGACAGGAGACTATAAACTTATCACAGACTGAAGTTTTAGTCATGAAAATAATCTCATGGGTTGAGTTAAATCTGAGTGGGCGGAGCCAAAGAACCACAGTTAGCTAACTGGCCAGTGTTGCCAACTTGGCGACTTTGTCACTAGATTTAGCGACTTTTCAGAATCCCCTGGGCACTTTATTTCTCAAAAGCAACTAGCGACAAATCTGACGACTTTTTCTGACCATGGGGAACAATGTTAAAGTGTTGAATCACAAAGCATTTGGCAATAAATTGGTACGGCTGATGCTGGTTTGCTCTACTTGCTTGTCATCCAGAGAGCTCTAATGCTCACAGCGCTTCCCACACACAGCGAAGCCCCCCCTCCCTCCGCTGCGAGTGGAGACTGTAGGTTATATATTGATATGCAAACGTCATCCGGCAACTTCTAGCATCTTTTTGAGCAGCCAATAGCTACTTTCCTTGGAAACAAGTTGGCAAAACTGGAAGTGGCACAAGTTAGCTTAGCAAACTTGAATAGCAAAGAAGGAACTCTGGTCAAAATATAAATAAAAAAATATAAATTCCTTCATTTCATTCCTTCATGTCCATGGCATCATGATGTTGAAGGTCAGCAGCTTGCTAGCTATCTTACCTAGACAGCTACAGGCTAGTATCTAGTTTGAACTTGAAGGTCAGCTAGCTAACTAGCTAACCTAGATAACTTAGTATGACTAGATTGTATTTTTTAGCAGCAGAGCACTAGGCTTCATAATATTAGCTTCCTCCTCTCTTACCTCTTGTCTTTTTCACTGAGCTTCAGTCTAATGCAGGGTTGCCAGGTCTGTGAGACAAAAGTAGCCAAACAGCAACTCAAAACCAGCCCAAAAACCAGCCCAATACCAGAACTCAAAATATGCCCATAAAAATCCATATATGTTCCTTTTAAAGTCCAACAGCATTGCTATAATTGCAAAATGTACTGTAATATCAATAAAACACCATAAACATTAAAGGCTATTTCCTGAAACAGTTTTTTATTCATATACTTACAGTAAATATGTAAGTAGGCTTACTGTACACCTTATTTCAACTTGGACACCATATCATGTTCATTTGGAACATTTTAATATTGTACTTACAATATGTGTAAATTAGCTGTGTAATTAATGAAAATCATTTCAGCTCACCCGTTTAACTGCTGCTGGCTGTCTCCAACACAGAACGGGAAAAAAAGTCCATGAACTTGAACTATTTACAGTGTCCACTGTCCAGTTTGTTTTTAGACATGTTGAGATCCCTCGCCCTGGTCCTTGTCGTACATGTCTGTATTGAACAAGGCCAGCATCTCTCTCGTTGGTTCAAACTGGTGGCAGCAGATTCCATGCCTCTGCAACCCGCGGACAAAAATGTTTACCCGCGGAAACACTTAAAAAGTAGCCCAATTCCGCGGGAAAACCGCGGACCTGGCAACCCTGGTCTAATGTTACTTAGCCAGAAAAGCTGTGGATCTTTGGCTCCGCCCACTGAGGTTTAACTCAACCAATCAGATTATTTCTGCTTCCAGAGCAGCTCTGCCTCTGAGAAATGTTAAATCAATTCTACAAATATACTTTACACAGTCTGTTGTATTAACCTGAACAACACAAAAACAACAACAAAAGCCTTATGAAGTTATGTATGTCCATCATACCTTTTCTACCAAAATAACTAGACTTCATGTTTATATCTTTTCTTTTTCTGCTAAATTAGCTGCATGTGTATACCGTCTCTGGTGAAAAGGTAAATACAATCACTATAGAGGATACAGATTCACCTTAATGGGGTATTTTACAGTATATCATTTGTACATTTTTTAACCAAAAGGTACAAATTTCTGAAAGTTCCTGAAAAAGTGTA
>NW_027281550.1:0-106909 GCF_046629955.1 Centroberyx affinis | reverse complement strand
GCGGCTCATTTTTGGAATGCCGAGTCAGCGAGGAGACGAGGCCGTGAGGACAGAGGAGAGGACGCATTTTAGCCAAATGGAATGCACCCAGGGTGTCCCATTTTAACAGTAGGCAATTGGCAAATGGGACACTATGAAAAATTACATTTTTCAAAAGGGTGAAAGGAGTATGAATTTGATTCATAGTCATTTGATACACAATTACATCTCATTACAAAATATATTGGAATGAAACAGTGAGTATTTGTTTTTAGATTTTTATAAGCTTAACAATTTTTACGTCAGAATGCTATGTCATTTCACTTACCATTGTGATTCTGGACGCGATGCCACACCCACTTATCAGATGCCTTTTAAGCAATGCATAAGCATTGGTTTTGGGTTATTTTGTGTATTCCTTGAAAAGATATTCACTGCAATGCTTAACTGTCCCAGTTTGCCAGGTGTCCCAATTTAACAATACTCACCCAAAATAAAACATGCTCGATAGAAAGCATTGCTTGGTTGGTTAAGCGTCTTTGCACTCTGCACCATTGCACTACTGTCCCAGTGTTGTTTACATATGTGTATATATATACATATATATATATATACTTTCTATACTTTTTTATACTTTTTTTTATATATGCATATTTGTACATAGTAGTTAGATGTTTAGGTTTACCTCTGTCCATTTTGTTGTCCTTGTTTTTAGCTGTATATTTATTCTGTGTAAGTACATTGTGAGCAACGGAAAAACCGGAGTCAAATTCCTTGTATGTGTACATACTTGGCCAATAAAGCTGATTCTAAATCTGATTCTGAACTCCACACAGCAGATAGAAAGCCCTGGAACAAAGTTGGGTTACACAACCAACGCATCAGCCAATCATATAGCAGAAACGGAGAAACCTAAAACCAATCATGTAGCAGGAAGAGCGTTAAGTCCTGCCTCACATAGCGAGGTTAGGTTGCTGTACAACTCCTACACGTGCTTTCTGTTTTGTTGCTAAAGTTGAGAAGAGTGGTGGAAGAAAGGCGAAGAAAGAAATGAGCGTACTATGGAATTGTTCTTGTTAGCTGATCAACGTTAACCTAGAATCAGGATGTGCTTGTTCCTACTACAAGGACATTCGGCTCCAAGCATCAATTGTTACAACCAGCTATCAGGCATTTGGAGACATGCAGGAGCCATGTCTTGTCATTTAATCTGTCATATATGTAATTAACCACTATATAGATCACAGGTCTCTCTCAGTATGAGTAGAGACTAGCAGCACTGACTGTGTTCATGTTGTTCCTCTCCGATGATGCATCATTAAATGTCTACCAACTGATCATATCGACTTCTGTCTGCTCTTAAATTGTACTACCTTCCATTTGTTTTTTGGCAGGCACTTAACACTAGACCTCATTTTAATGTTCTCTTCTGATTGAAAAATAAAAGAGCCCCCAAATAACATTGATATTTTCAGCTTTCATTCAAAAAGGTAATTTTTAAGCCTGACAAAAATAACTATTTATATCGTGATATATACTGCATCTATATCGACTGATAAAAAATTATTTTTGCCATATCGCCCAGAACTAATGTCGTGGAAATCTGTCAAACACTGGACACATACACAAAATAAAGGCACAGGCACTGACGGATTTGAAGATTGATGAGATGATTATTGATCAATAATAAGGAGACATAAACTCACACCCAAAGCTTACATCAGTATGTCTCAGCTCAAAAACAGAATACTTGATCTTATATAGTTTTCTAAGAGACAAAGAAATTATCTGTTATTGGTCAATGCATATTTTCTTAAATACTTTCAACCAATTGGCACAAAGCCATGAGAGAGTACATGCTCCGATCATGCACTGAAAAGTTTTTCAGTTTTTTTTTTTTTCTTATCTGACTTTATTCAGCATATAAGTACACATTGTATTATTGTGTACCAAATATTTTGAAAGTACATCTTCAATGTATAGGCCATGTTTTGCATGCAAAAAGAGTAGCCTACTAGTAACTGTGTTTAGAGAAATGTAAAATATTAACATTTAAAGCCTGAATCTGTAATATTGTGACCATATAGATGTTGGATATATAAAGCCGATTCACATCTATAAAGTAGTGTGAAAGAAAAGTAAGTCAAATATCTAGTTTTATCATTTATTCATTTTGTTCTGATTTACCTTTTACCTATATTGTGAAACAAAGAGACCCTTGTAGAGACATTTAAAGTGGATACAGACAACTTTTCAACTTTCCCCCCGTTGTCCCCCTCTAGCGTTTCCAAGTGGTATTGTTGTTTGCGCTGCTGTTGCAAAGACAACCGGATCTCTTTCTGTTAGAGCCTAGCTCTGTGCAATAGAACAAACCATCTGTCTGCTTATCAACTCCTTGATCATAACACAATATAGTAACTTTCACCACTGCTCATTTTAGAAAGGCCACTGCAAGAAAACGTGTTCTTTGTTTAGATTATCAAACGGACAATGGATCATTTGTTTGTTTCTGGCTGCTAGCGTTAGCGTTAGCTAGCGTTAGCAACATGGCTAACGTTGCTAATGCTAGCTACGATAGCTAACGCTAGCAGCCAGAAACAAACATAGTTAGATGTTTGTTTCTTTTGTTCTAGAAACAAACATAAACATCGAACAAAAAGTTCGGAACTTTGTGTTTGGTAGATTATTTCTCTGTTGTAACAATGCTTCTTGGCAATACATTTTATACCGTTGGAAAGCCTGTTTATTTCCCTTTTAAATGGTGCCTCATTTGTAAGGAACATGCATTTGTGGGATGAGCAGCACAGCTGAGTATGTGGGTTGCACTCATGAAAAATTTGCCAAATCTTCTCTGCCAATGCCAAACAGCTTATTCTGCTGTTGCTATTGACTCTTGTTTTGAGCTTCCGGTACCCCCAGGTGCTGACAATCAGGTACCTGATTGGCACCTGCACTGGAACCTGAACATGTGGAGGAACGTTATGTTCAGCGATGAGTCCAGATTCTGCCTACGGAAGTTGGATCGTAGGGTCAAAGTGTGGAGAAGACGGGGAGAACGCTATGCTGATCGCTGCACCGATAGAGTAACACCTTTTGGTGGAGGCGGTGTGATGGTGTGGGGCAGCATCTCCATCACTGGAAAAACGAGGCTTGTCATCATTGGAGGCAATCTCAATGCAGAGAGATATCGAGATGAGATTCTGCAACCGGTGGCGATCCCATATCTCCACAGTCTGGGACCGAACTCCATCCTCCAAGATGACAACGCTCGCCTCCACAGAGCGGGGTTTATCAGAGACCTCCAGAATTTGGGAGTAGAGAGAATGGAATGGCCTGCCAACAGTCCTGACCTCAACCCAACTGAACACTTATGGGATCAGCTTGGGCGTGCTGTTCGTGCTAGAGTGACCGACACAACCACGTCGGCTGACTTGCGACAAATCCTGGTTGAGGAGTGGAATGCCATCCCACAGCAGTGTGTGACCAGGCTGGTGACCAGCATGAGGAGGAGGTGCCAGGCTGTTGTGGCTGTGTATGGTTCTTCCACACGCTACTGAGGTTCCTGACTGTTTGTTAAATGAATAAATTGTAAAATTGCCAATATGTCTTGTTTCTTCCTTGTTACTGATAGACTTCAATCATCCAATCCACCAAACAACACCAAACAAGAGTCGATAGCAACAGCAGAATAAGCTGTTTGGCATTGGCAGAGAAGATTTGGCAAATTTTACATGAGCGCAACCCACATACTCAGCTGTGCTGCTCATCCCACAAATGCATGTTCCTTACAAATGAGGCACCATTTAAAAGGGAAATAAACAGGCTTTCCAACGGTATAAAATGTATTGCCAAGAAGCATTGTTACAACAGAGAAATAATCTACCAAACACAAAGTTCCGAACTTTTTGTGCGATGTTTAGATGTATGTTTCTGGCTGGTCCTGGCTTCCTTGTAGCTCCTGGTTCGTTTTCTGGCTGCTAGCAGTAGCGTTAGCAACATGGCTAATGCTACCGCTAGCAGCCAGAAACGTTAGCAACATGGCTAACGCTACCACCAGCAGCCTGCTACTGTCCAAACTACTACTGTCCAAAGCAAGAAACAATCCCAATTTGAACTAGAAACCCCGATCTCAGTGCTATGATAGAGGGTAGTGTTTCCACTGTCACTGCGGTTGTTCCACCGTCCGCCATTTCCGCTACTGGGGATAGCTACCTTTTTTTTTTTTTTACTGGGGATAGCTACCGGACCTCTGTTGGTTGCGCAATGGATGACGCACTTCCTTTGTGCCGTAAGTCGAGCCTTCCTTGTCCCGGGAGATCGTGCCCGGTGGCAGACAGAATTGCACAGTGAAAGCGAGGCTTATAGGGAACCAATCTAAACGCCGATGGTGTCATTATTCTATAGCCATTACACTGTGCAATCATCATTTACTTCATAATGATAAGTTAAAGCAAAAAAGTTGTCTATAGAGTCTTTAAGTGGAACCAGATGTTGAGGCACTTTTTTGAAGGTTTCCAATAACATGACTTCATGTATGTTTTTCTACAGTTTCGACCTAAATATCTAAAAAAAAATATGGTTTGGCAACTTCTAATCATTTATAATTCCATTCTCTCCCTTGTAAAACATTTCAGTCTTTAGTCAAGAGTTTATGTTTAACTGTAAACTAGCTAAAAAAGTGTTCTCTATCTGTAGAACACAGACTGTGTAGAAAACTGTTGTTGTTACAGTGTGCTGGAGTCACACACAGTACCACAAACAAGACCAAGAGTCTAACAGACTCGCAACGTTGAATTTTGTGGAAGCTCCCTGATGGGAATCGTACTCTGTTCTCTCGATTGAGAGTCTGCAATCTAACTGCCTGCGGCACATTAGCCAAATACAATCAAGTTTCTGTGGATCAGAAGGAAACCCACAGACCGCTGGCCAAATTGTGTCCGCAAACAATGTTGACGCCCGTGGTCTACTGCCCTGCTTTGCAGTTGCTCACAGCAAGAATATCATAGCATGTGTGATTTATATGAAAATAACATTTAAATGTCTCAAACCTGCTCTGTGTAACCGCACTTCAGGATTTAAAACAGCGTCCAGCAGCTTTCGTTGTCGGTCGATCTCCTCTTTTGAACGAGAAGCTTCCTCCTCGTACTCTGCTATCGTTCTTTCAAACAGCCCAAATATCTCTTCAACAGCCGCAGTTAGTCGCTGGTTCACCAACGCTCTCAGCTTTTGGACTTTAGACATTTTCACACAGTGACAGGAACGTTTACTTACAAACTTTGTCCTTCAATCATCTGAGTCCATAAGAGAGAGGAGCTTCTTCTTCTTCCTCTCAGAGCTAAACGGAGCCTCGACTCCAGCTTCTTTATCCGTGATAGTATCATCCATACATACAGAGTCTTCTGTTGGTCAGTTAAAGTTGTAAACTAAACTTTTGAAAGGGAAAAATCGGTAAGTAGGCGTCCGCTCAAGTAAGTTTGCATACACCGTCCGCCATCCTGCGCAACGTTATGTCACAAAGCTCGTTTTTTTTTTTTTTCCTGACTTCACACCTTTCCTTCCCGCGAACTGGAAGAAGATCTGGTGCTTACCTTCTAAATATCTGATTATAAATAAGGTTAAGGAAGTGTCTTTTAAAATGATTCATCGTTTTTATCCCTCCAAGGTATTTCTACAAAGATATAAAAAGGACACTGATGTGGTCTGCTCATTTTGTCAACTGGTACCAGAAGATTTATGTCATTTATTTTGGTCTTGTCCCCACTCAAGATGTCTGTACATTCATTTCCCAATATATTGATTCTGAATTTTCCCTTTCCTATAAAAATGTATTCTTCTTCTTCCCATAAGATTTACGGTAGTTTAGACGCTTCCAGGTGTATTACCTCCCTCTACAGGTCAATGTTAAAAGGTTATGCCGTGGTTTTCAAAAACTGCACAATTCTTCATTCAGTTAGGCTAGTTGTTTGTTCTTTTTTCGGCCGAGCAAAGTTTAAAAAGAAAGGGAAGAAACTCCTAAATCTGAAACATCTTTGAATTAAACCTCCCTTTCTTTAGGTGGTGGAAAGAAAGAGTAGCCTACTAAAATGTCCAAGGCCTACTACAATGGAACAGAACAGAACAGAACAGAACAGAATAGCATACTTTACTATCACACAGGGAAATTTGTTTTGCAATAGTATTAGCATAGGCTACACATAGCCTACACGAAGGCGTAACTGTGGTTTGAACATTGGGGGGTTGAGATCAGTCTCTGAGAACACCAACCCGGTGTAGTCAACCAAAAGTCATCCCCCCCCCCCCCCCCGGGTTGACTACTGATCAATAAATCAAACATGAAACCAAATCTTGTGATTCCATGTTTGATTTATTGATCAGTAGTCTGAAGTATTTCCCCCCGAAAATTCACCTAAATGATCATTTCATAGCTGTTCTTTAAAAAAAGAAAATCTCCCAGGGGGCATGGCCCCGGACCCCCCGGGTTGGTGTTCTTGGGGACTATCTCAACACCCCCAATGTTCAAACTAAAGTTACGCCTTTGTGTATATGCTTACTATTGCAAAACAGATTTCACGGTGTGGTAGTAAAGTATCCTATTCTATTCTATTCTATTCTAGTAGGCCTAGGACGTTTTAGTACTCTTTCCACCACTTAATTTTAACTTCCAGAAACGCAAGAAAGGGAGGTTTAATTAAAAGATGTTTCAGCTTAAGGAGTTTCTTCCTTTTCTTTTTAAACTTTGCTCGGCCGAAAGAACCATCAACTAACTGAATGAAGAATTGTGCAGTTTTTGAAAACCACGGCATTATAACCTTTTTACATTGACCTGTAGAGGGAGGTAATACGCCTGGAAGCGTCTAAACTACCGCAAACCTTAACGGGAAGAAGAAGAAGCGGGAAGGAAAGGTGGAGTCAGGAAAAAAAGCTTTGTGATGTCGTGCAAAATGGCGGACGGTGTATGCAAGCATGCTTGAACGAGGCCTACTTTCCGATTTTTTTCCTTTTAAAAGTCTAGTTTACAACTTTAATTGACCAACAGAAGACTCTGTGTGTATGGATGATACTATCGCGGATATATAAACTGGAGCCGAGGCTCCGTTTAGCTCTGAGGAAGAAGAAGAAGAAGAAGAAGAAGCTCCTCTCTCTTATGGATTCAGATGAATGGTTTAGCTGTGAAGCTATTGGAGCTTTGAAGGACAAAGTTTGTCAGTAAAACGTTCAGGAGGAAAAGTTCCTGTCACTGTGTGAAAATGTCTAAAGTCCAAAAGCTGAGAGCGTTGGTGAACCAGCGACTAACTGCGGCTGTTGAAGAGATATTTGGGCTGTTTGAAAGAACGATAGCAGAGTACGAGGAGGAAGCTTCTCGTTCAAAAGAGGAGATCGACCGACAACGAAAGCTGCTGGACGCTGTTTTAAATCCTGAAGTGCGGTTACACAGAGCAGGTTTGAGACATTTAAATGTTATTTTCACATAAATAATAAAATAATTCACACACATGCTATTATATTCATGTGAGCAACTGCAAAGCAGGGCAGTAGACCATGGGCGTCATCATTGTTTGCGTTGGCCAGCGGTCTGTGGGTTTCCTTCTTCTTCTGATCCACAAAAACTTGATTGTATTAAATCTAACCTAAAACCAGACCCAGCAAACATTTCGACGTCGATCAGACGTCTAATCAACGTTGGTCCTGGAGGTCGACTTGACGTCTAGTGGAGCGGCTGATATGAAAGTTTTTCTGACGTCGGTCTTTCGACCTACGTCGTTTTAACGTTTTATAGATGACATTTCAACCTAGGCTACATAAAATGTACTTTTAAGGAAAGCCACTAAATACCCACATAGGCTACTTATGAAAGAATATAGAATTAAGCTAAATTTCACATCTTTCTATGATGCCATGTAGTTTTTTTTTAATCGAATATTTTAAATCGTTAACCCATTCAGGGCATAGAGACAGTATAAATAGTACATAATACTCTTCAACAAAAGACAACATTCAGGATAGCGCTGCGCAATATATCGATATTATATCGATATCGTGATATGAGACTAGATATCGTCTTAGATTTTGGATATCGTGATATGGCATAAGTGTCTTTTCCTGGTTTTAAAGGCTGCATTACAGTAAAGTGATGTCATTTTCTGAACTTACCAGACTGTTCTAAAACAGGGAAGGAAACCCTGTCTTTGCATTTTATTTTGATCACAGTCTTGTTTTAATAAAAGTGCTTGTGACATCTCACATGTGGCTTTGACTTACAACTGAACATTTAGCCCACTTCGTGGAAAATACCGAGATATATATCGTGTATCGCCATTCTGCCTAAAAATACTGAGATATGATTTTTGGTCCATATTGCCCAGCCCCAATTCAGGATATATAGAAAACACAAAAAACATTTTGAAAATACATTTGCTTGTTTATTGAGACCCAATCCCCGTCCTCCAGTCCTTGCAGGTGCATGTTTCAGTCCTATGGCTGCTTTTTTGTTTTCTGAGGCCTTCACCTTCCATCTCTTCACAGCAGCTGGAAAAAAGGCACAACAAAAAAAAAAAAAAATTCATCTTTGCAGAACCTCTTCTGATGTTGGAGCATTTTTTGACTGAGCGGTGGAGGCGCCTGTCTGCAGCCAGGTCCTGTTGGAAATTAACGCCATGTAGCGTCCCAGGCTAAAGCGCTTTCTGTCGGCTACACCAACTCCATTTAGCTAGCTATCAGAAGCTACCACCCCCTCGCTATGAATAAAGACTTGACAATAGAGAAGAGAGGGTCCTGAAAACAACCAAAAGCTCACAGGATTAATGCACAGGAAAACTGCTTTAACACACGAACATGCAGGTTTCATTTTCCACTAAAGAACACATAGCTAGCATGCTAGCTGTGCCCCCCCCCCCCCCCCCATTGTTATTTATGAATACGAAAAAACCAGCAATCTAGGAAAAAAAAAAGCAACGTAGCCTCAATACATCAACACATCTGTGCAAATACATTTGCATTTTAAATCTAAGTGCCTTTTGTTAACTCACCTGACCTCGCTTCCCTGTCGAACTCTACGACTGATGTCACCGTTGGCGCATGCATCGGAGGCCGAAAGGATTACTTAGTGTTGATGCGCAAGGAAAAATAGTTCCTATAAAGGCAGCTAGAGGAAATGCTGGAATAAAAGATAAACCTATTTTAGCCTCTATATTGGCCATATACATGATAGCATACTGCGTTTAGAATAATAACCTTTGCGATTCATACGTAAACATTACCGTTCGTACTCATGTTACAAAATTCTATCCTTGTAATTTAATACAGTGTTTATTCGGTTAAACCACTGTAAAACAAGTTTTCCTCAAAATCACCATTCCCCGAAGATTATATGCTGTCATGTCGGCAAATGGTCGAAATAAAGTCACGTTGTGACTCGACGTCTATTAGACTTGTTGGCCTATATCTGGTGCACCACTGGGCAGGGGAAGTACAATTGCAAATTCCAATTTACACAATGTATTTATCTTAAGCTTTCCTGAATTACAACTTTTTCACTGAAAATTAAAATTGGCTCTTTGTTATTTTAACATAAAATATCCCTGCATTGTAGGCCATGTAGGCCAACAGCAACATCAAATGCAACTTAAATCATGTAGCCTACCTCCTGAAATCTTCCACTACTGAATAGGGCAACAAATCTTTGCTATAAACACCCAAATAGTGATGCGCGGGTAAACCCGAAACCCGTGGGTTGGGCCGATTGAAGATAATATTGAGAACGAACGGGCGGATTCGGATGTTGACGTGTCGGATCGCGGGTAAAAAAAACAACCTGACCCTCGCATCACTACCTCTGATGTTTTAGCTCCTGCGCTGTGCCTGTCTGAACTCACTGAGAGATCGCTGCTGCTGCTGCGGGAACAAAAAGTTGTTTTGGTCCTACCGGCTCTCCTCCTGCTGCTGTGTGACGTGAGCGATGTCGGGCTCCTCTGCGGCGCACTGCCGCAATATCGACACAGAAACCACAAAATCAAAAGTTGGTCAAATTGATCCAAATCGATCTCTAATGCGCCGATGTGTGCATCATGTCATGTTTGTCATTTGGAGATTCACAGACCAGCAGAGCAGCAGCAGCAGAGTCTGAAAGTGAAACTTAAAATTCCACAATTTGCTCCATAGGCTACTCCTGTGTTAGTAGGCTAATCCAGCTGTGATGTCATCGTAGATTGACATGTAATTCTGACAGCTGATTGGACAGATACTCTCCAGGGAGATCAGACCCACGTGGGGAGTGGGGGGGGGCACAGAACCGAATGAATCGCAGCATGCATGGGCGACCTGAACAGTGTGTGGCGAACCGAACGGTTCAGATTTTTTCCGGTATCCGTTACGCCCCTAGTGCCGACCTTATAATTATGAACTGCTACCCGGTCCTTACAGGACAGTGTTTCCCACAGAATTCAAATCTATTTGTGGTGGGTAGTGGGGGGTGGTATCTAATGTACTTCATTTTAAATAGTTCCATTTATTAAACAAATAACAAACCTGTAAATATCTAAAGTGCTCCCTTTCAATGTTGTGTCAAAGAACGTAACTTCAAAATAGAAACAGGGCCACACTGTTCTGTTTGTTGATTGCTTTTGTCTACAAGGCACAGAAGAATAGAAAAGAGGCTCCTTTACAGAAAAATCATCTTTTCTGCCCAGCTCACCTGTATCTTTACATCGTTACATTACAGCCTTTAACATTGTGACATTATCTGCTCTGTTTTACTGCTCAGCAGCTCCTCTGGTCCAGACTGTCCCTGCTCCTTCTCAGGACAAGTCCTTTGCCTTCTTTGAAAATATGTTTCTATATTAATCTGGATTGAGGGAGCAAACATTCAGAGTCAGAGTTAAGAAGGTAATATTAAGGTAAGACTGACTAGCAGCTAGACCGCGTGCTAATCTCGGAAACCCGGCTGTATTCCGAGTAACGTTAACTGTTATTTTTAGTTTTCGGGAATTCAGCCAGCTGTCTTCTTGACATGGAAAAAATAATATCCCACACGCCCGCGTGTGTCATGGGAAAACAGACGGGTCTGAATCGAATCTTGAGAAACCACATCATCTCATCCCCAGTAACAAGTTTAGGTTGACTTACAGTCACAGGTTTCCTTAATGCGTATATGTCTGTATTTCAGCTGTACCTCCAGACTTCCAGCAGCTGTTGGTCAGTAAAGAAGAGGTTCCCCCTGAGCAGCAGGAGTGGAGCCCCAGTCTGGACCAGGAGGACCCAGAGCCCCCACACATTAAAGAGGAACAGGAGGAACTCTGGACCAGTCAGGAGGGAGAGCAGCTTCAAGGGCTGGAGGAGGCTGATATAACCAAGTTCCCATCCACTCCTGTTCCTGTGAAGAGTGAAGATGATGAAGAGAAACCTCAATCCTCACAGCTTCATCAAAGCCAAACTGAGGAGAACAGAGAGGCAGAGCCTCTAGCCAGCAGCTCAACTGAACAGATGAAAACAGAAGCTGATGGAGAGGACTGTGGAGTATCAGAACCAGCCAGGAACTTAGATCCAGCTAGTGATTTACAACCAATTTGTGATGGAAACACTTCAGACTCTTCTGAACCTGAGACTGATGACAGTGATGATGATTGGATGGAAACTAGTGAACCTCAGCCAGGTTCAGACTCACGGCAAAACAGTGAAGTACTTGGGAAGAAACACTTTAGTTGCTCAGTTTGTGGTAAAAGATTTGACCGCAAGGGAACTGTACTGATTCACATGAGAGTCCACACAGGTGAGAAACCATTTAATTGCTCAGTCTGTGGTAAAAGTTTTGGTTATAAAGGACACTTGAAGGTACACATGAGAATCCACACAGGAGAGAAACCATTTAAATGCTCAGTCTGTGGTAAAAGTTTTCGTCAAAATAAACACTTGACAACACACATGAGAGTCCACACAGCAGAGAAACCATTTAATTGCTCAGTCTGTGGCAAAGGTTTTGGTTGTAAAGAATACCTCATGGGACACATGGCAATCCACACAGGAGAGAAACATTTTCATTGCTCCGTCTGTAGTAAAAGTTTTGGTTCTAAAATACAATTGATTTTTCATATGAGAAGCCACACAGGAGAGAAACCATTTAATTGCTCAGTCTGTCATAAACGTTTTACTCAAAATAAACACTTGAAGTTACACATGAGCCTCCACACAGGAGAGAAACCATTTAAATGCTCAATCTGTGACAAAAGTTTTGGCTGTAAAGAATACTTGACGAAACACATGAGAATCCACACAGGAGAGAAAACATTTAAGTGCTCAGTCTGTGATAAAAGTTATATGCAAAATAAACACTTGAAATTACACATGAGAATCCACACAGGAGAGAAACCATTTCAATGTTCAATCTGTGGTAAAAGTTTTACTCAAAATGAACACTTGACTCCACATATGAGAAGCCACACAGGAGAGAGACCATTTAATTGCTCAGTCTGTGGTAAAAGTTTTACTCAAAATAAACACTTGAAATTACACATGAGCATCCACACAGGAGAGAAACCATTTAAGTGCTCAGTCTGTGGTAAAAGTTTTGGTTGTAAAGGATACTTGACGAGACACGTGAGAGTTCACACAGGAGAGAAACCATTTAATTGCTCAGTCTGTGGTAAAGGTTTTGGTTACAAAGTACAATTGATGACACACATGAGAGTCCACACAGGAGAGAAACCATTTAATTGCTCAGTCTGTGGTAAAAGTATCGGTCATCAAAGAAACTTGAAGAGACACATGAGAGTCCACATAGGAGAGTGACCATTTACTTTCTCAGTTTGTTTTGTGTGTGTGTGTATTAATGATATAATTCTGTTCTATGGTTGATTGTTGTTTAGTTGGATCTAGTTAGGCTCAATCTATGTAAAGTTCTTTGAGACATGCATGTGATGAAGGGCTATAGAAATACACAAACTTGAACTTGTTGTAAAAATGTTCAGCCAGATTGGAACATTAAGTTTACACATTTACACAACTGGTAGCTCCAGCTCAACTTTTGCACACCTGATTCAGTTAGGGTGTCATGAGAGGCGGTGGCCCTAAATTGAATCAGGTTTGCAACAGTGCAGTTGCAGGACAGATGGCATTTGAGGACTGGGCTGAGAAACTCTGCAGTAGGTGATCGCTCACCTGGCCCACTTGAAAAAGCTCCTGCAGTCTACCATTCGACCACCAGTGGCAGCAGCGAGCGCATTGCTCAGAAGCGCAGTACCAGCAACTAAGTCCCGCTGTCTGTCGGCCATGGTTAATTCAGTTACAATGAAAATATTGGGCATAATTCTACACATCTTTAACTACATTTTAAAATGTATTTGTGCATAGAAGATGTAACGCATCCCAGCGCTGCGTAAGTAGACAAGTGAGGGATTACGTGCATCTGTTTGGGTGAAGTGAAAGTGAAATTCAGTGTCGTTGGAGATCTCTCCGACTTTTGTAGGGAGAATTCTTAATGGAGGAGGACAAAACCCTTTGGGAGAGACAACAACCAATACGGCCAAAGGGCCCTGTATCAGGGCTACAGCAGGGGAAGCTGCAGAGCTGCTGGTTGAGCTGAACGCAGTAACACCACAGTAAACTGGCATTCCCATGTCAGTTTCATTTCACTCATTTACAGGTAGTTTTGAAGCTCCTCTTTATAGATATAGTGAACCTGGAGTTTTGTTTTTCACCATTTACGTTCAGTCTTTCAGCATTCTTTTTTCCGTTGTTTTACAGACACAGGATTTCTCCAGGGTTCTTTTTGCTTACCAGAGATTTTCACCTTAACTGGTGCAATGTCATCAATGGCTGAAAAATAAAACTGAAATAAAGACTATTTTGCCATCATCCAATTCAGTGTTCTCTTTAATGATACATGCAGCATGGAGAGAAATGCACAGCACAAAAGTACTGGTACAGTTCTCTGACAGGGAGTTACTTCAACAAAGCTTATATGGACATGGCCACACATTTCCTAGACAAAATGTCTCCTAGACAAGGCAACAACAAAGATGACATCACTATTCCAGGAATGAACAGCACATCTCAGGATCACTGTCTCGGGAACGCATCGCACCTGTCCTTCTAATTCTGAACATAATTACACATAGACCCATGAAGTAAGAAAGCAGTTATTGTAGCCTAAAACGGAGGCATACAATGCAACCTTTTCTCCACAGTTCCCCCCTTTGAGCCTGTAAGGTCTCACATTCATCCTGTACAGATTTGCCGTGGAACTCTTTACAATAGCAACTGTGGTAAACATTCTAAGGCAACTAGGCGATTTGGAAAGGAAAATGATTAAGTAAAAGAATGATTGAAGTGTATTACAAATTAATTAAACTCACCAGTATGTCTTGTGAGCCCCGTCTATCACCCAAAGGACTGACAATTATACCCAAAATAAGTTTAGATAAAAAAGACAGAGGTCGCAATACATAAAGGCCCGCACTGGCCAAACCTCTCCTCCCACCCTTGACAAGGGAAGAGTAAAAGACACAGTGGGTAGCTACACTGGACTAAAATCACACAATTAGGACAAAAACCCTCAAAATGATTGAGGGGGAAAAATCCCAAATGAGGCAATACTCTTTACAAGCCACTGGTGTCTTGGCAGAAAGAACATACATAGTCATGGTTGGGGAGAATGTCATCAGGATAATCATTATATACTTTAGAAGTGCCAAAGGCTGCATGATGCATTCTAATCAGTGCCCCATATACTGTATGTTGATTCCTTGGAGGAGATCAGTGGAGAGATTCTTTTGATTGTCAGCTCTCTTCTTTCTGTGGAGCGGAAGAGGTGTGTCGCGGTCATCAGTGTTTATTGTGAACATTGAAGATCCCTTGATGCTCAGAGGTTCCCACGGGAACCACCAGGAGGGCTGGAACAATGATGAACACCATGGCCAGAAGACACCCTAGGATCTGCATGGGTGCAAGAGCTCCGTCTACAGATTTCCGTCAAAAGTGAATTATTTGTTCTATAGTCTGTTTATTTTTATTTTTATTTTTTTTTTTTTACCGCTAATAGATCCTCTTATCCATTACGCGTGTTGCTGCGCGACTTGCGATTGGTCAGTTTCAGTTGACTCTGCCACCGCATTTCCGCTTTTCGCTTTGTATACGATTAAACGGCAAGGGAAAGAGACGCTCGTTGTTCCAGACATCAACGCTTGTTCCAGCTTCCCGCCGTTGTATAATGCATCGATTTATACGTCTATTTTCTCCAAAATAATCAAAGGTATGGCAATTTTATTTAATGTGCACTTATTTTGCTGTAGGGATCCCGGTATTAAACGGGCCCCGGGGCTAAATTATTAAAGGCCGTAGTATTGATAAGCTCCGACGTTACCGGTTCTTTTATCAGTACTTTTTTTTAACGTTTTGGTGTAATTTATTATCACGATGCAGCCTCTCTCTGCTCTCTGTGTCGGGGCTGAGCTCCTCCTCCCACACACACACACACACACACACACACACACGCGGAGCGGACAGCAGCAGAGAGGCCGCGGTGGAGACAGTGAACCAGGTGAAGTGAAAGATAAAGTTTTACTTGAGTTGACGACAACTACGCTCGTTACTGTAAGTGCAATAAACCTTCACGAGTAAAAAGCCAATACTTTATCAATACACCTGTTCAACAAGCATAAACATGTAGAAAAGCGATATTTCAATCTGCTCTGTCTGCAGTCTTTCATCCGCTGCTGTTATGTTTTACAGACGCACAGCGCGCTAGCTCGGCTTATAGCGAATTGTTACAAACAAGCTAAAACAAAAGCTGTCTGTAAATTGTTTAGCTTCGTTTGCCACGTATCTTAAAATTTGGCAGATTCTTGTAAACTTTTCTGCCGGCTGAGACAAAGCAGCCCTCCTCCCTCTACCAGCGGTACCTGCATCAGCAGAGGGAGGAGGACAGAGGACAGAGGACAGGATGAATGACAGATACTGACTGATGTCTGTTCTTCATTCTTTCTAAACTTCATTCAGTATTGTGATGTCAGGAATATTATTTATTTTATTGACATTTTAGATTTGTTTCCTGTGATATAGTGACTTTGCTGTTGTAAACATTACTGTTGCTGCTCTAGAAACAACATTTAGTTATATTTAAAATATAAATGAATTGTAATCCTGTTATGAATTTATTCTTTTTTAAAATAATATATTTTTAAAAAAGCAATTATTTAGTAATGAAAAAGAACCGATAAGAGTATCGCTAAAGAACCAAACCGATCAGGAGTATCAATAAGAGTAGTAGTATCGATAAAATCCTAACGCTACCCATCCCTATTGCATACACAACCTGGACACCAGTAAAAAAAAGTTCAGTCAAAAATTGTTTTCTCACCAGCACCCATGCATCTGGTCCTCCCGCTGCCTGTGGGGTCGGAACCTTGTTGCAGTTCCTTGGATCCATGTTGGTTTGCCTGCTACCTTCACACCCGGATCACTGGTCAGCAGCAGCTGGAAGAGACCTTTCCACAAAGGGGACAAACAAGAAGATCTGCCTATTGATTTAATTAGTACTTAATCTCCTGGCTGGAAAGGATGTTTTGAACCCTCCGCCACTGGTAGAACTGCTGGTGCAACCTGTGAATGGAAAAGACTCAATTGTTTAGTTAGTGCAGACATATAGTCACTTCATCTGTCCATTGCAGAGTCACCTGTTCTGGGGTCAGAGGAGGGGAGGACCCTGTGGACATTGGTCGACCCATGAGGATTTCATGAGGAGACAGTCCTGTCTGTCGTCCTGTTGGGAGAAGATCTTAGAGACAGTAGTACAAGAGGCAGGGCATCTGGCCATTTAAGCCCCGTCTCAGCTTACCAATTCTCTGCTTCAAAGCTTCCGTTCACACGTTCTACCAATCCTGAAGCCTCGGGATGATATGCCGTGTGTAGTTGCCAGCTCATTCCTAGAACTTTACACAACTCCTTGATGATTGAACGAGTGAAATGAGTTCCTCTGTCACTGTTTAAGGATCTCGGGATGCCAAACCTGAGAATGATTTGGGTTACCAGTAGCTTGACTACTGACTTGGCATCACATTTCTTAGAGGGCATTGCCTCTACCCATTTTGAAAACATATCTACACAGACAAGAATATACTTATACCCTTGAGCACTTGGCATATTTACATAGTCTATTTGCATATTTACAAAAGGCCCTGACGGTATTGGCAAATGACTGGTTTTGTCACAGCCTTAGGTTGCCCTACGTTATGTTGCTGACACACCATACACCTAGCACTAAAATCAGCTGTTAGTGTGGTTATGCCTGGTGCGAACCATTGTGCCTGAATAATATGATTCATCCCCCCTGATCCTACATGTGAAGGGCCGTGGGTTAGGCGGACCAGAGCAAGGAGGAGAGAACGTGGACAAACAGGTCGACCGTCAGGGTGGAGCCACAGGCCAGACTCCGAAGGCTGGCAACTGTTTTACTGAGAGTAAATCAGAAAGTAAAAGGCTACAGGGAAAGCTAATGACTGGGCCTCAAACTCTGATTGTGGGTGACTTTGCTGTAAAAGATGTAAAAACCATGCGCAGTTAAAACACCAAAATACTCTGCTTTCCCAAGGATATGGGGCCTCATGTATAAAAGACTGCGCAGCTTTCATACTGAAAGATGGCGTACTCACAAAATTTGAAAAGTACGTACGCACAAAAATCTCCACATGTATCACTTGCCAAAAGTAAGATTAAAAGAAGAATGTTTGTCTTACAACCTTCTTTGACTAAATTTGACTATGCATTTCCCAGATACCCCAAACAATAAATAAGTAAACACTACACCTGAATACATATGAATTTACTAGTGAAAAGGCCAGAACACATCATAAATAAGTTAATTTCTTTGGGAGCAACAATTCAAACAGCAAAGTTCAACACAGCGAGTTTAGTGTATGAGTAAACTCGAATGAATGAATTAAATAAAAATTCAATAGCTGTTAAATAAATTAATAAACAAAAATGTTAGGTATTTATTCATTGATTGATTTATTTTTGAAATTATGAATTTATTTACGCATCTCTATAAATATAACCACATTCATTTTTACCAATTATTAATTCATTTATTTATTTATTCCTTTATTTGTTATTGCATTTATTTATTTATGTATTTATGTATTCATTGATTCATTCATGTATTCATTCTTTTATTTCTTTATGTGTTATTGCATTATTTATTTATTGATTCATTCACTGATTCCTTAATAATATGATAGATCTGGCCCTCCATAGTATTCCTGCCTCCATCGTTTCCAAAAGGTGTCGAAGGCAAGACCTTGTACTTGCTTCCACTGCTTTCCATACTGGATGGGAGTATTACTCTCAGGTGCTGCAGGAGGATTAGGTGGAGGGTTGACCTTTTGAGAAGAGGAAGAAGAAGAAGAAGAAGAAGAAGAAGAGGAAGAAGAAGAAGCATGGCAGGAGAAAGGACTGCTGGCATCTCTGGGTCTACTGATACTGGTGCCAGAGGCCTTGCATTTATGACATGACTTCGGCCATAAAGGTGCTCAAAACCTAAATGAGTTACGCACATGTGACCGGCTTGCAGCATCATCCCATCCAAACTACGTCTGGCAATCCCGATCATTCTTTCCCATGAACCGCCCATATGTGATGCATGAGGGGGATTGGATGTCCATGTGCACTCATTGGGCCTCATGCAAGAACCACTCGTACGGACAGATTCGTTCTTAAATCTCTCGTACGAGCGATTTAAGAGAACTTGCCGCATTCGCCAATTTTCTCGTATTTAGAATTTTCTCTTAGAGACAAACAAAATGTAGGAGCGGTCCAGACCTGTCGTACGAGTCACGTACAATCAACCTGCCGTTCTCCAAAGCAAAAAAAAACCTTTGTTGTCGACTAATCTCTGTCACTTTGAAGAAATGTTGAGTTTGAAAATATAAATGACACTGTAAAGTAATGTATAATCATGTTGAGATTAACCAGTACAGTGATTATAATCATAGGAAAAATAGCAAGGGAGCACTGATGGCTTTTTCAAAAGAAGGTAGTGCATAATTTATTTTACCAGAGCCGCATAAAATCTCATAAGTATCCATGTAACCCACATGGATCCATGTGGGTTACATGGTAGCCTATAAGTGCACTCAATACCAGTGTTGGGCAAGTTACTGAAAATTAGTAATTAGTTACAGTTACTAGTTACTTCTCTCAAAAAGTAATTGAATTACTTTACCAATTACTTGGTATTTACTGCATAATAAAAGTAATTAGTTACTAGGGAAAGTAACTTTTGCGTTACTTTTAAATGTCTGCTTCAATTCTCTTATTACACATAGCTATATTATTTTAGTGTTGCTGTGGCACAGTGGGACACATTTGGTGCATTACTCATAAGACAATCATAGTGTATTATATAGTTATGTTATATAATCATGATATACTTTCCAGAAAAAAATACACAATATTAATGGGTTACTTTATTTATTGACATTGTTGACAGTAGTTTCATTCACAGGCTTTTACTAACGCAAAATATTACACACATCACATTGCTGACATCATCAAGGGACCATATGATGGGATAGCAGAGGAGGGTTGTGTGTAGGTTGGACTAAATGTATGTTGTTTATATGTTGCAGTATTTATTGTTTGAGAGCAACATCTGTTTAACTGTATGTATTAGATCCATATGTATGTACATTATATTATAAATTATTATATATATATGACAAATGAATGTTTTCTCATAATTATATTTTCTTTGCTGTTGTTGTTGTCGTCACTCAATGGTGATTAGAGCCTGGACCTAAACGTGTGAATAGCCCTCTAGAGAGCAAGATATAGGCAGTGTGGTGGTATTATTATGGTGTTTGTTATGGTTATGGTGTTGTTATGTTATGTTATTTGTTATGGTGTTGGGGGCATGGTGTTTTTGGGGACTATCTCAACCCCCCCCCCCCCTCACACCAGAGTTAGGCTACATAACAATACATGCATTTTATTGTGTGTATTTAATTGTGTGCCATATTTAAGCTACTGGCTTCCTAAATTTCCTCCGGGATTAATAAAAGTATCTATCTATCTATCTATCTATCTATCTATCTATCTATCTATCTATCTATCTATCTAATGCTTACTATTGCAAAACAAATTTCCCTGTGTGATAGTAAAGTATTCTGTTATGTTCTATTCTAGTAGGACTTGGACATTTTAGCTTCCAAGAAACACAGTAAAGAACGGGAGGTTTAATTAAAAGATGTTAAACATTTAGGAGTTTCTTTCTTTTCTTTTTAAACTTTGCTCGGCCGAAAGAACCATCAAATAACTGAAAAGAATTGTGCGGTTTTTGAAAACCACGGCATTATAACCTTTTTACATTGACCTGTAGAGGGAGGTAATACGCCTGGAAGCGTCTAAACTACCGCAAACCTTAACGGGAAGGAAAGGTGGAGTCAGAAAAAAAGCTTTGTGACGTCGCGCAAAATGGCGGACGGTGTATGCAAGCATGCATGAGCGAGGACTACTTCCCGATTTGTTTCCTTTCAAAAGTCTAGTTTACAACTTTAACTGACCAACAGAAGACTCTGTATGTATGGATGATATTATCACGGAGAAAGAAGCTGGAGCCGAGGCTCCATTTAGCTCTGAGGAAGAAGAAGAAGAAGAAGAAGAAGCTCCTCTCTCTTATGGATTCAGATGAATGTTTTAGCTGTGAAGCTATTGGAGGTTTGAAGGACAAAGTTTGTCAGTAAAACGTTCAGGAGGAAAAGTTCCTGTCACTGTGTGAAAATGTCTAAAGTCCAAAAGCTGAGAGCGTTGGTGAACCAGCGACTAACTGCGGCTGTTGAAGAGATATTTGGGCTGTTTGAAAGAACGATAGCAGAGTACGAGGAGGAAGCTTCTCGTTCAAAAGAGGAGATCGACCGACAACGAAAGCTGCTGGACGCTGTTTTAAATCCTGAAGTGCGGTTACACAGAGCAGGTTTGTGAGCAGCTACAAAGCAGGACAGTAGACCATGGGCGTCACCATTGTTTGCAGACACAATTTGACCAGCAGTCTGTGGGTTTCCTTCTATTTCTGATCCACAAAAGGAGATTTTATTAATCCTAAAACCAGAGCTCCAGAGTGTTACCATGTTACTTTTTTTATCCCCGCGACAGCAGCGACTCTATGAGTCGCTTTGTGGTCGGTCTATGTTCACCATTTTACCATTTTATGTGTTTAAGTGGGTAAAAGTGTGGCAGGCAGTTAACTTAGATTGCAGACTCTCAATCGAGACAACAGAGTACGATTCCCAGCTAGCATGCTAGCTATGTGGTCTTTAGTGGAAAATGAAACCTGCATGTTCGTGTGTTAAAGCAGTTTTCCTGTGCATTAATCCTGTGAGCTTTTGGTTGTTTTCAGGACCCACTCTTCTCTATTGTCAAGTCTTTATTCATAGCGAGGGGGTGGTAGCTTCTGATAGCTAGCTAAATGGAGTTGGTGTAGCCGACAGAAAGCGCTTTAGCCTGGGACGCTAGATCCCAGGTTCAGATTTTTTCCGGTATCCGTTACGCCCCTAGTGCCGACCTTATAATTATGAACTGCTACCCGGTCCTTACAGGACAGTGTTTCCCACAGAATTCAAATCTATTTGTGGTGGGTAGTGGGGGGTGGTATCTAATGTACTTCATTTTAAATAGTAACTAACTGACTAGCAGCTAGACCGCGTGCTAATCTCGGAAACCCGGCTGTATTCCGACTAACGTTGACTGTCAGTTTTAGTTTTCGGGAATTCAGCCAGCCGTCTTCTTGGCATGGAAAAAATAATATCCCACACGCCTGCGTGTGTCATGGGAGAACAGACGGGTCTGAATCGAATCTTGAGAAACCACATCATCCCATCCCCAGTAAAAAGTTTAGGTTGACTTACAGTCACAGTTTTCCTTAATGTGTATATGTCTGTATTTCAGCTGTACCTCCAGACCTCCAGCAGCTGTTGGTCAGTGAAGAAGAGGTTCCCCCTGAGCAGCAGGAGTGGAGCCCCAGTCTGGACCAGGAGGACCCAGAGCCCCCACACATTAAAGAGGAACAGGAGGAACTCTGGACCAGTCAGGAGGGAGAGCAGCTTCAAGGGCTGGAGGAGGCTGATATCACCAAGTTCCCATCCACCTCTGTCCCTGTGAAGAGTGAAGAGGATGAAGAGAAACCTCAGTCCTCACAGCTTCATCAAAGCCAAACTGAGGAGAACAGAGAGGCAGAGCCTCTAGCCAGCAGCTCAACTGAACAGATGAAAACAGAAGCTGATGGAGAGGACTGTGGAGTATCAGAACCAGCCAGGAACTTAGATCCAGCTAGTGATTTACAACCAACTAGTGATGGAAACACTTCAGACTCTTCTGAACCTGAGACTGATGACAGTGATGATGATTGGATGGAAACTAGTGAACCTCAGCCAGGTTCAGACTCACGGCAAAACAGTGAAGTTCTTGGGAAGAAACACTTTAGTTGCTCAGTTTGTGGTAAAAGATTTGACCGCAAGGGAACTGTACTGATTCACATGAGAGTCCACACAGGTGAGAAACCATTTAATTGCTCAGTCTGTGGTAAATGTTTTGGTCAAAATAAACACAACGATACACATGAGATCCCACACAGGAAAGTGACCATTTAAGTTGGTGGAGTTGGTGTAGCCGACAGAAAGCGCTTTAGCCTGGGACGCTAGATGGCGTTAATTTCCAACAGGACCTGGCGCCTCCACCGCTCAGTCAAAAAATGCTCCAGCATCAGAAGAGGCTCTGCAAAGATGAATATTATAATTTTTTTTGTTGTGCCTTTTTTCCAGCTGCTGTGAAGAGATGGAAGGTGAAGGACACGGAAAACAAAAAAGCAGCCATAGGACTTTATTTTCAATGTTTTTTTGTGTTTTCTTTATATCCTGAATGCGGTCTTAATAATATTATTTTAGCCTCTATATTGGCCATATACATGATAGCATACTGCGCTTAGAATAATAACCTTTGCGATTCATGCGTAAACATTACCGTTCGTACTCATGTTACAAAATTCTATCCTTGTAATTTAATACAGTGTTTATTCGGTTAAACCACTGTAAAACAAGTTTTCCTCAAAATCACCATTCCCCGAAGATTATATGCTGTCATGTCGGCAAATGGTCGAAATAAAGTCACGTTGTGACTCGACGCAGTTGGAGGAAATTTGGAGTTGGAGGAAAACAGCACGGTTGAGGATATTGGCTGTATTCGGCCGCTTCACATCTAGAACGATTAACTGTAATGGTAATGGTACGACTTTAACATACGGTGCAGTAAGAACAGGGAAGCTGTCATATATTGCAAGACGAATGCGAGTACCGTTGATGGAACTTGCAGGACTTACCTGGTGGTTCGTGCGCATGGTCCGAGTTAGACAGTAGTTACAGTTACATCTCCCAAGAGGTATCATTCAGTTTCTTTTATTATTATCAGTACCGACTAGGTGTGTAACGGTCCAGAAAACTCACGGTTCGGTTCCTGTCGCGGCTTTGGGGTCACTGTTTCGGTTCGGTATATTGGCCTATATCTGGTGCACCACTGGGCAGGGGAAGTACAATTGCAAATTCCAATTTACACAATGTATTTATCTTAAGTTTTCCTGAATTAAAACTTTTTCACCGAAAATTAAAGTTCAGCATACCTAAATCAACAGACTTTCTTTCAAAAGTAAAGTAAATACTACTGAGTCTTTGTTGTTTTAACATAAAATATCCCTGCATTGTAGGCCATGTAGGCCAACAGCAACATAAAATGCAACTTAAATCATGTAGCCTACCTCCTGAAATCTTCCACTACTGAATAGGGCTACAAATCTTTGCTAGAAACACCCAAATAATGATGCGCGGGTAAACCCGAAACCCGTGGGTTGGGTCGATTGAAGATAATATTGAGAACGAACGGGCGGATTCGGATGTTGACGTGTCGGATCAGGCGGTCGCGGGTTAAAAAAAAAAACCTGACCCTCGCATCACTACCTCTGATGTTTTAGCTCCTGCGCTGTGCCTGTCTGAACTCACTGAGAGATCGCTGCTGTTGCCACAGAAACCACAAAGTCAAAAGTTGGTCAAATTGATCCAAATCGATCTCTAATGCGCCGATGTGTGCATCATGTCATGTTTGTCATTTGGAGATTCACAGACCAGCAGAGCAGCAGCAGCAGAGTCTGAAAGTGAAACTTAAAATTCCACAATTTGCTCCATAGGCTACTCCTGTGTTAGTAGGCTAATCCAGCTGTGATGTCATCGTAGATTGACATGTAATTCTGACAGCTGATTGGACAGATACTCTCCAGGGAGATCAGACCCACGTGGGGAGTGGGGGGGGCATAGAACCGAATGAACCGCAGCATGCATGGGCGACCTGAACAGTGTGTGGCGAACCGAACGGTTCAGATTCTTTCCGGTATCCGTTACGCCCCTAGTGCCGACCTTATAATTATGAACTGCTACCCGGTCCTTACAGGACAGTGTTTCCCACAGAATTCAAATCTATTTGTGGTGGGTAGTGGGGGGTGGTATCTAATGTACTTAATTTTAAATAGTTCCATTTATCAAACAAATAACTAACCTGTATATATCTAAAGTGCAGCTAGACCGCATGCTAGTCTCGGAAACCCGGCTGTATTCCGAGTAACGTCAACTGTTAGTTTTAGTTTTCGGGAATTCAGCCAGCCGTCTTCTTGGCATGGAAAAAATAATATCCCACACACCTGCGTGTGTCATGGGAGGAGAACAGATGGGTCTGAATCGAATCTTGAGAAACCACATCATCCCATCCCCAGTAACAAGTTTAGGTTGACTTACAGTCACAGTTTTCCTTAATGTGAATATGTCTGTATTTCATTTGTACCTCCAGACCTCCAGCAGCTGTTGGTCAGTGAAGAAGAGGTTCCCCCTGAGCAGCAGGAGTGGAGCCCCAGTCTGGACCAGGAGGACCCAGAGCCCCCACACATTAAAGAGGAACAGGAGGAACTCTGGACCAGTCAGGAGGGAGAGCAGCTTCAAGGGCTGGAGGAGGCTGACATCACCAAGTTCCCATTCACTGCTGTCCCTGTGCAGAGTGAAGATGATGAAGAGAAACCTCAGTCCTCACAGCTTCATCAAAGCCAAACTGAGGAGAACAGAGAGGCAGAGCCTCTAGCCAGCAGCTCAACTGAACAGATGAAAACAGAAGCTGATGGAGAGGACTGTGGCGTATCAGAACCAGCCAGGAACTTAGATCCAGCTAGTGATTTACAACCAACTAGTGATGGAAACACTTCAGACTCTTCTGAACCTGAGACTGAAGACAGTGATGACGATTGGATGGAAACTAGTGAACCTCAGTCAGGCTTAGACTCACAGAAAAACAGTGAAGTACTTGGGAAGAAACGCTTTAGTTGCTCAGTTTGTGGTAAAAGATTTGACCGCAAGGGAACTGTGCTGATTCACATGATAGTACATACAGGTGAGAAACCATTTAATTGCTCAGTCTGTGGTAAAAGTTTTGGTTATAAAGGACACTTGAAGGCACACATGAGAATCCACACAGGAGAGAAACCATTTAAATGCTCAGTCTGTGGTAAAAGTTTTCGTCAAAATAAACACTTGAAGACACACATGAGCAACCACACAGGAGAGAAACCATTTAATTGCTCAGTCTGTGGCAAAGGTTTTGGTTGTAAAGAATACTTGACGAGACACATGAGAATCCACACAGGAGAGAAGCCATTTCATTGCTCAGTCTGTAGTAAAAGTTTTGGTTCTAAAATACAGTTGATTATACATATGAGAAGCCACACAGGAGAGAAACCATTTCATTGCTCAATCTGTGATAAAAGTTATACGCAAAATATACACTTGAAGTTACACATGAAAGTCCACACAGGAGAGAAACCATTTAATTGCTCAGTCTGTGGTAAAGGTTTTAGTAAAAATGAACTTTTGACTTCACACATGAGAAGCCACACAGGAGAGAAACCATTTAAATGCTCAGTCTGTGATAAACGTTATACGCAAAATAAAGACTTGAAGATACACATGAAAAGCCACACAAGAGAGAAACCATTTAATTGCTCAGTCTGTGGTAAAAGTTTTCGTCAAAATGAACACTTGACGACACACATGAGAATCCACACAGGAGAGAAACCATCTAATTGCTCAGTCTGTGGTAAAAGTTTTAGTCATAAAAGAAACATGAAGAGACACATGAAAGTCCACACAGGAGAGTGACCATTTAACTGCTCAGTTTGTGTTGTGTGTGTTTATTAATGATAATGATTAATTCTGTTCTATGGTTGATTGTTAATTAGTTGGATCTAGTTAGGCTCATTCTATGTAAAGTTCTTTGAGACATGCATGTGATGAAGGGCTATAGAAATAAACAAACTTGAACTTGTGGTAAAATTATCATCCAGAGTGGAACAATAAGTTTACACATTCACACAACTTGTAGCTCCAGCTCAACTTTTGCACACCTGATTCAGTTAGGGTGTCATGAATCTCTGAACCCATCGTCTATCGGTCTGATCGATTAGACTCTGGGGGCGACGGCCAATATTTGGGGGTTTCCGGTGTAGCCAGCGGACATCCGGGCCAAGACTTCCTCTTCCGTGCGCCGGTCATTGTTTACAGTCCGATTAGCAACTTGAGACACGAGAATGGAGTCGGAGTTGAGAGAAAACGTCTCATATGCAGATATCTGTTTATAGAGATTAGCTGAAATGTCGTCCGGACCTAAAACAGCTACACAAAGTATCGATGTTTGTGTTTTGTGTGGAGAAACGTTCGACTCTCCCGTCTCAAGTCGCTAATCACACTGTAAACAATGACCGGCGCACGGAAGAGGAAGTCTTGGCCCGGATGTCCGCTGGCTGCACCGGAAACCCCCAAATATTGGCCGTCGCTCCCAGAGTCTAATCGATCAGACTGATAGACGTTGGGTTCCGAGATCGGGGTGTCATGAGAGGGGGTGGCCCTAAATTGAATCAGGTGTGCAACAGTGCAGTTGCAGGACAGATGGCGTTTGAGGACTGGGCTGAGAAACTCTGCTGTAGGTGGTTGCTGGCATTTTGTTTTCCGTTTATCATTTATTTCTTTTATTTATGTTTTACCTATTTTATCTCTATCTTTCTTTCTTTAATGTAATTTTAAATAGTTGTGGTGTGTGGCCCTGAGCAAGTTGACTTAGGAGGATTTTTATGTATTTTTTTCTCTTTTATTTGAAGCACATTGTATTTGCCTTGTATATGAAATGTGCTATATAAAAATAAGTTTGCCTTGCCTTGCCTTGCGGCCATTGTGTAGGTTGCTTCACATCTATGACAGGGTGTGTCCTTGTTTCAATATCGCCATCGTTTTGCCACTTTTTCAATCCCGATACATTTTAGGTCCTCCACCATGTGCCCACTCTATAAAGTGGCGGGCTACAGGAAATGTCATATCTCCACTTTTTATGCTACAGGCTTTAGTTTACGGGACGTTTGACCAACATACTATATTTTGCACTGGCAAAATAAAATGTCTCACTTGGGTGATATTACACGTGATTGGATAGTTAATTTTGTACTTGGTGTGTCTGCAATGGAAATAAAGTAATCTGCTATAGAATTATTTATGTGTGGAGTGCAACCATTTTCATTCAATAGCCTAAAGACGACAGGCTAGAAATAGTATAGTAGTACTTTATTGATTTTAACTTTAGGTGGTGGATAGGACCAGAAATGGTAGTAGTACTCAGATACACCTGCTGTCTTCCCCTCAGCAAACCACTGGTCAGACTATGGAATCTATCTATCCAGCAAAACTTTGAAAGTTTTATTGTCTAATCATGTTTCATGTAATCATTTCATGCAATCCATGAGTGTTTGTTACGGAGCCCCCCTGGGGTCACCTGAAAAAAAAAAAGGAAATCCGTGGAAATCCATACCCACGGATTAGTAAATCGTGCCCTCAGATTTGGAATCCGTGTCCATTCGCTATCCAGGTCCTTGATGAGCTCTAGACGCGTTACACTGGCCAAAACAAGACTTCTGGTTTGGACTTTTAACCTTCAAAATAAAAGCGCAATAGTTTTATCGTGCAGAAACACAGTTTTAAACCAATTAATTTGAATTTAATCGCATTGTGCATTATGCATTCACCCTTTAAAAGCAACATTTTGTGTTTTTGAACACCACACTAATAACTGCTTTCCTGGTTTGTTTTTGAAGGATTCTAGTGTACTTAGGAGAAAATCTATGGAAATCACTGTCTCAGGTCTGTAGGAGTGTTTTGACATATAACTTGTTCAGTAGCAATGAAAGGTGACCTGTGCAGTGTCCAATCTAGTCTAATTATAGTTGTAAATGGCACATATTATGGCATTTTCCATTATTATTATGACATCAAATACTCTTTGAAGGCTAAACGCAGAAACCAGAAGTCTTGTTTTACGTTTTTTCTGGCAGTGTAACGCATCTAGAGCTCATCAAGGAGGGTACGGTTTACAAATCCGAGGGTATGGATTTCCACATCGCTTTTTTCCAGGTGACCCCAAAGGGGCTCCGTAGTTCCTGCCCCTAATCAAAGCAGTCTAGCACCACCCTGCTCCAGGCTGCTGAAAGGCGCCACGTTATGTGTCGAGGCAGTTTGCAGCAGTTCCAGCTGTCAGGGTAAGTCACGTGAAAAAATAACTTGTATGACGAGAAATTTCGTTTTGCCGTGATAATGAGATAATTAAGTCGTTATCTTGACATAAAAAAAGACAAAAAAATGTTTTATGTATGTCCTCTATGGACTGCCGTATTGTTCCCTTGTGTGCCTCACGCCCTGAGCTCCATATACGAGGCCGATACAAACTTAGGAAACCAAGAGCTTTACAACCCGTGCTCCATAGGCCATAAATGCCAATATGAAACATCAAGACCAACAAGACTTAGGAGCGGAGATTCAAATCTCACTGCTTTGTACTCTTTGTCGTTCTGCCTCTCTACAAGCTGCATAGCCTACTCTGAAGTTGAACCTCCTTTTTTTAATGTTAACATCGCCGAAGACTGTTTCAAAAGTTATTTTAAGAACCAGTTTACTTTAATCTGTTAATAAGTAAAAGTTAGAGAAGTCAGAAGCTCCAGTCATCTCTCTCTGCTGACCACCAACCAGCCTGAAACATTTTCCATGTCTTTCTGCTGAGAGTTGATGCAAAGCTTTACTAAAATTATCACTTAATTCAATCAGGAAAGTTAGTATAGTCTGATTTATCTCGTAGATAAACGTGGATCAACGAGGAATGAACACTACTCTTTTGACTATCCAATCAGGGAGTGGGTTTTACTATCCAATCAGGGGGCGCATGGCTCTTGCCCTCTGGTCAAACCCAAGTATGTATAGCTCACCTCCAAGTGGGCGTGACCTCCAAGCGGGACAGACCAGTGACAGGGTTGCCACCTCGTAGTTTTCCCCCACCAACTCCAGTGAGAAGCTCCTGGCATGCCTATCCATCTATTTACAGATAAATTGGGACCATTTCATGATAAGACTACACACACTAACACACACTAACAACAATAACACATAGTATTATTATTATTATTATTATTATTATTATTATAAGTTTTGTAGTATTCATTGATGTAATTAACAGACTGAAAGAAACCACAATATAGCCTATTGAAAACAAAACAAAGTTTCTATACCCACCCATCCTGCCTCCCCAGTATTAACCAATATCAACTGATAAACAAACAGAAGCCAATACAGATGTTGTTAGGTTTTTAGCAAGCAGAGTTATAAGAAAAAATGACAAGAGTCAACACCAGAGTTCAGGTTTTGAGGCTTAATTTATTTCATCCACTTTGTTCACAGTCTTTGTTCCCATGGCCAGCCTGGTGCCTGAAGCCTCTCTGCACTGCAGCATGTTGATGGTTACCTTAAAAAACACAACACACAAGATGTCACATAAATCCTTTCTATAATTATCAAACTCCATTTGGCCGCAAATAATTTTACACAAAGCTCACTCAGTAGTATGGATTTATTTTTAATGCAACTACCAAACTGAATTTGTAGTGCTTAAAAAATAAGAAGCAGTATTTTAAGGATCCATTACATGCTTGTAATAACATTATTTTCTTTGTTTGCGAGTGTTATTTACACATTCACAAAATGTTGTTTACAACTACAAATCTTTTCTGCACATTTTTGTTTGCTTAAATCTTCTTTACACATTCAAATACATTCATTTCAAAATTGTTTCACATGTTCACAAATGGTGATATACAACTGCAAGTCTCAAATTATTTGCAAAAATCATTTCGCAAGCTCAGAATCTTTTTGACTGACTCTTATAGTCAAGTGAGTTTTTGGACCAGTGGGTGGCAGTAATACATCTGGAAGTGTTTACGCTGCCGAAAATCGAGGAGAAGAAGAAGCTTTCTGACGTCGCGCAAGATGGTGGTCGATGTGTGCAAACATTGTTGAGTGGAGTATTACTTCCCATTTTTTTCCTTTCATGAGTATAGTATACAACTTTAATTACCAACCAGAACACTCTGTATGTATGGATGAAACTATCACGGATATATAAACTGGAGCCGAGGCTCCGTCAGAGCGGAAGAAGCTCCTCTCTCTTATGGATTCAGATGAATGGTTTAGCTGTGAAGCTATTGGAGCTTTGAAGGACAAAGTTTGTCAGTAAAACGTTCAGGAGGAAAAGTTCCTGTCACTGTGTGAAAATGTCTAAAGTCCAAAAGCTGAGAGCGTTGGTGAACCAGCGACTAACTGCGGCTGTTGAAGAGATATTTGGGCTGTTTGAAAGAACGATAGCAGAGTACGAGGAGGAAGCTTCTCGTTCAAAAGAGGAGATCGACCGACAACGAAAGCTGCTGGACGCTGTTTTAAATCCTGAAGTGCGGTTACACAGAGCAGGTTTGAGACATTTAAATGTTATTTTCACATTACTCCTGATATTCCTGTTGTGGGAACATTGTCCACGCCCTGCTTTATATAGGATAGGGAGGTCAAACGCGTTTTCGTGATTTTTGAAAAAAAACATATTCTAACGGCTAATGATGCATTTATCTTGCCATTAGCCCCGTCGGGACTGACACCACACTGCGTGGATGTCCGTCTCGGTCTGGAAACCTTGCCTAACGGATGACAAAGTTCTGCCAGCAAGGATTTGGACTCGGGACTGACATCCACGCAGCGTGGTGTCCGTCCCAACGGGGCTATCTTGCCATATGCACTAGTAGCCTATACAACCATTAAACAACAACAAATCAAACGTTCCCTTGCTTAGAAAGTGCTTTATTCTTTTAATTTAGCCCCTCTCTGTGTAATCACTCTTTTGATGGAAACGGATCATCCTATGTGCGACTTTGAGGGCGGGGCTATCATTTGTTTGGGTGTATTTTTAGGCCAATAAGGAAGTGGCGGCAGGCTGCGATTCCTCTAACGTCCGCTAGGGGCCGACTCCAAAAAGACTCCAAACCCCCTGCAAGTGAATTTGACCACAATCCAACTTCTCACTCGAAATATAAAGTCAATACATTCTCTCAGTAGCAAATTTCACGGCGGGTTTCGAAATAATTGTGTCATTAACGCGATATAACTGTCGGTGGTTGGTTTGCTAGTGATTGACAGGTCGCCGATTATGGACCAATAGCAGGCTGAGCTGCGGCTCTGTGGACGCTCCTCGGCTTCGCTCTGTGTTTTTTGTGTTTTCTTTATATTCTGAATGTTGTCTTTTGTTGAAGTGTATTATGTAATGTATTTATGCTTTCTCTATGCTCTAAATGGGTTAAAGATTTAAAGTATTCCATTAAAAAAAACTACAAGGAATCATCGAAAGATTTGAAATTTAGCTTAATTCTATATTCTTTCATAATTATGTAGGTATTTAGTGGCTTCGCTTAAAATTACATGTAGGTTTTATGTAGGTTGAAATGTCATCTATAAAACGCTGAAACGACGTGGACTGATGTCGTCTATGAGCCGTTGAAACGACGTGGGTCGAAAGACCGACGTCAGAAAAACTTTAATATCAGCCCCTCTAGTCATCGAGTCGACCTCCAGGACCAACGTTGATTAGACCTCTGATCGACGTCGAAATGTTTGCTGGGATTTTCTTATGAGATGCAACATTTAGAGAAAAATGTACTCTCCAAACTGCGTACGCACAAACCTGCCCAACTCCTGACCTAGCGGGCCTCATGTCAGCATTCTGATTGAATCCAACACTGCAGCCGTGGACTTTCACTACACACTAACATTTAGGCCCAAGATGTTTAAGAAAAGTCATGGCAGGCCCTCAAATTCAGCCATACTGTAAAACTGTGACATTTGTAGTATAAAGTGTCTAAGACACACATTCGAAACATACACAATAGTCTCAAGTCAAGTCTTTTTCACACTGTAAAAAATGTAAAGATATTGGATAAAGCATAGTTGGTTTGGTTATTTAAGTAGGGCAGAGTGAAACTTTCTGGAAATCTTCACCCCTCTGATGGAGAAGTAAAGTATGTGACACTGTTCTACAAATGCCACAGTATTACAGTATGGCTGATATTGTTTCGGTCCACTCACTCAATACCATGTCTCCATCTGGTTTAAATTAGGAATTTGATTTAAAGCCCTTTTTATAATTGCCTCCATGTAGGTGGCTCCCCCTGGTGCCTATTTTCATTATCTGTTCATTCATTCCCCCATGTTGATGTGTATTATATATAGTATCAGCATTATTTGTACATATATACTGTGTGTGTGTGTGTGTGTGTGTGTGCATTTTTTTTTTCTGTGGGCTTATAGGCAAGTTAAATATCATCTGATCATGTAGGTATGGGCTAGATAAGGTTTGATGATGATATAACATCACTTATGCAAGTATTTCTTTTTTTTGCTCTGGAATGGAACCAAAAATATAGTTATAGTTATCATTTTGGATGTTTATATAGTTATAGTGGGAAAACAGACATTATTTTTTACCAATAATTTAAATCTTTACCTTTTTTATAATTATTGCTCTAGAGGTGAATGGGCCAGTTATCTTTATACTGAATTTTAGCCCTTCACAGAATGCTTTGCTTTCCCAGTTGTTCCGGTGAAAACACTACCAGCCGACTGCCGTTCAGTCGTATTGAAGGGAATGTAACACTGTTGCTGTTACTTGATAAAATCCTATAAACAACTAAATCAGCGTTAATGTTACTTGCATCGGCCATTTCCATTTTGTCAGTGGAACACCAAGTACTGTTAATTAAGATGATCAGCCGGGAGATGCTTATTTTGGATTACTTAGAGTTAGATATTTGGTCTGTGCTTACAGTCACAGTTTTCCTTAATGTGAATATGTCTGTATTTCAGCTGTACCTCCAGACCTCCAGCAGCTGTTGGTCAGTAAAGAAGAGGTTCCCCCTGAACAGCAGGAATGGAGCTCCAGTCTGGACCAGGAGGACCCAGAGCCCCCACACATTAAAGAGGAACAGGAGGAACTCTGGACCAGTCAGGAGGGAGAGCAGCTTCAAGGGCTGGAGGAGGCTGATATCACCAAGTTCCCACTCACTCCTGTCCCTGTGAAGAGTGAAGATGATGAAGAGAAACCTCAGTCCTCACAGCTTCATCAAAGCCAAACTGAGGAGAACAGAGAGGCAGAGCCTCTAGCCAGCAGCTCAACTGAACAGATGAAAACAGAAGCTGATGGAGAGGACTGTGGAGTATCAGAACCAGCCAGGAACTTAGATCCAGCTAGTGACTTACAACCAACTAGTGATGGCAAGACTTCAGACTCTTCTGAACCTGCACCTCAAGACAGTGATGATGATTGGATGGAAACTAGTGAACCTCAGCCAGGTTCAGACTCATGGCAAAACAGTGAAGTACTTGGGAAGAAACGCTTTAGTTGCTCAGTTTGTGGTAAAAGATTTGACCGCAAGGGAACTGTGCTGATTCACATGAGAGTCCACACAGGAGAGAAACCATTTAATTGCTCAGTCTGTGGTAAAAGTTTTGGTTATAGAGGAGATTTGACTGCACACATGAGAATCCACACAGGAGAGAAACCATTTAATTGCTCAGTCTGTGGTAAAAGTTTTGGTTATAAAGGACACTTGACGACACACATGAGAATCCACACAGGAGAGAAACCATTTAATTGCTCAGTTTGTGGTAAAAGTTTTACTCAGAATAAACACTTGACGACACACATGAGAGTCCACACAGGAGAGAAACCATTTAATTGCTCAGTCTGTGGTAAAAGTTTTGGTTATAAAGTACAATTGATGACACACATGAGAGTCCACACAGGAGAGAAACCATTCAATTGTTCAGTCTGTGGTAAAAGTATTGGTCATAAAAGAAACTTGAAGAGACACATGAGAGTCCACACAGGAGAGTGACCATTTAATTGTTCAGTCTGTGTGTTTGTGTGTATTAATTATATAATTCAGTTCTATGGTTGATTGCTGATTAGTTAGATGTAGCTAGGCTCATTCTCTGTAAAGCACTTTGAGACATGCATGTGATAAAGAGCTATATAAATAAAGAAACTCAAACTTGTGGTAAAATGTTCAGTCACAGTGGAACATTAAGTTTACACATGAAAATGAAAATGAAAATTTTAGTGATAAAGGACATTTTCAGAGACACATGAGAGTCCACACACTCAACCTGCGGGAAACGTTTAATGAAAAATGTTGTATGTGAAGATGCACATTAGTTCACACAGGGAAAACCATTTAGTTGTCCAGTTTGTAGTTAACATTTTAGTCAGAGGGTTTATCTGAAGATCCACATAAGAGTCCATACAGGAGAGAAACCCTACAGCTGCAGTATTTGTGGTAGAATTTTAGTCAGCCTTCACATGTCAGAAGCCATAAGTATGCTGGTGAAGCTGCAGAGCTGCTGGTTGAGCTGAATTGTTCAGCAGTAACGCCACAATAAACTGACATTCCCATGTCAGTTTCATTTCACTCAGTTACAGGTCACTTAATACTGGGCTGGGCAGTAATTTAATTCATATTATGATATCATCGATCACATCGATCAAGTTGTGATGCACCGTTCTGTTTTAAAGTAATGATAAAACGCAAATAAAGTCTCTCAAAATAAGATCTGAAATTTAGAGAATGTTATTTGCTACATTAGATTTTTATTTTACATCATATGTCCATGCGTTTCAATGAGAAGAACATCAATATTGTCATATATTGCTATTGAAAACACACCGTCAGGCGTCTGATGAAGCTCTTTGACCAAGGAAGGTCCGGACATTTTTTGAAGATCTTCAAGACCCGCCCCCTTCTCTGGGCTGCAGAGTTATCAGCCTTGTCATAGGAGCAATAGTTAGCCTATGTGCTCCCTAGTGGCCATTAGGAGGCATTCACTCACTCACAGTTAGCCTATTTGTACTGTTGTACCATTCAAGTTTTATTATATCGTGATAACTTGTTTTTATAAGAATCTTTTCAAATTTCGTATAGGAATTGATGACCTCTAGAGGAAGAACTGTATTGATTTTGATGTGTTTATGATTATTATAACTATTATTAAGTAACTGATTAAATTCAAGTCCGTGCTATTTGGACCCATATCTCACCAATGGGTGAGATATATCCAATTATATTGAATTATATGAGAATTGTTTAGGCAATTATGGAGATTTATACTCCATACACTTTACAATACATTAATGAATTAATTAATTTTGTACTGATACCTTTTTATTATTAATTGTCTTTGGGCTCACTTTCCCGTGAGATGGTAAATTGTAGAGCCATGAAACTTTGCACCATGATCTAGTATGGCTTCAATTAGATCCACAAGAAATATGACCCCCATCGGCCAGATGGTGGCGCTATAATTAAAGGTCAAAAATAAAATGTTTAAAGGGCTGTATCTCCCACACCGTTTGTCTGATTTACATGAAACTTGGTACTCATGTCCATCTAACCATACTCTACAAATTGCCAAAGGACCCTCAGGGTTTGCCTGGAAAACTTTTGAGATATTTTGAATTATTTGGAAAAACAAATTTTTAACATCTTGAAAAAAGAATGAGGAAGGAGCGCTTCATGGATCTGAGGTAGAACACGGCAAAAGAAAAAGGTGCTCAGTGGTTGGTGGGTAAAATACCTAATATACTAGGGATATTTCTTGCCAGTCACGTAGAAACAAATGAGAAAAAATAAAGGCATGAATTCCCCAAAGAAAAACCACGGCACTCCATCTGCAGGTACAAAAATGTAAAAAGCCTTTATTATAATGGCGACTATCAGTACCGTTTATCAGGAAGAACTGGCCTTTGTCAAAGTGCTTTTTCTTTGGGGAATTCATGCCTTTAGTTTTTTCTCATTTGTTTCTAACAAGGTATATGTTAAGCTTGAAATGATGAGATGAGAATAAAATACAAAATGAAACAGATGCAAAAGAAATATATTTTAACCTGTCAATCAATCATCAAGAGCATACTTTAAGAATTTAACAATAACTGGATTCTGTCTGGTTTAATATTTCATTCATTTCGTTTTCCAGAAAAAAAAAGACGTGTGATATTAAAATCATGTTCAGGTTACATACTGCAAACATGGAATACACTCTATTTACAGTAATGGATCATTTTGGTTAAAGTAAAATGAGCTGTAAGCCAATATAAAATATAAACATTAATATTATCACTTTAACATTTAATGTGTGTGTGTGATCTTGTACAGAGTGAACTATCATTTCAGCAGCTGTCTTTGGTCAGCAGTGTGTTTCTCTACACAGGAGGCGACTCTACTCCTCTATCTGACACAGAGACACTGAGGAACCAAACAGCTCAAACCTAAACCCAGGGTAGAGGGGTTCAGTGAATGTGGAGTGGAAGGTGTGGAGGTGGATCAGTGAGTCAGAGGAAACTCTGTAGAAGGACAGAGAGCCAGCAGGCCAGTCCAGATACACTGCTACTCTGTCAGACTCGGAGCACGGGGGGATATGCATGTGTGGTACTCTGTTATTGTGACAGGCAGAGTAATAAACAGAGTAACCATCACCATAGCAGATCAGACTCCAGGACTTTTCATTATTTCCAAGCCTGTAGTCATCATCCCTTCCTTTCCTTCTGATTCCTCTGTAAGTCACTCCTATATGAACCTCTCCTTGCCACTTTATCTCCCAGTAATGGCGACCAGTAAGACCATTTCCACACAGCACCTGTTCCCAGTGGTCAAATCTCTCTGGGTGATCAGGATATGGCTGCTTCTCTCTCACCTCTGTCACTTTTCTGTTGTCTTCAGACAGAGAAAGCTTTCTGTGTGCTGTGTTTGGGTCCAGTGTGAGTTCACAGGCATCTGATGGAGAGAACAAGCAGTTTCTGATGTAATAGACCTGTTGTGTTTATTATTTGATGACCTGTTAATTATTTAACAGTTTCATGATAACACATTTTGTCAACCATGTTTTTTTTTAGTATTTTTTAGTAATATTTGAATGAATAGATTTGACATACATGAGCTGTCTATTTAAATAGAAATTGAATGTGTGCTGCTTTGTTTTCATGAATAAAACTAAATACACACTTACACTTCTTCGGACCTGATTTCAACCTCCACACTCCACCATGGTCCAGACTGAAGAGAGGGCGATGGGGGAGGGGGGTCGAGGATAAACAAAAGTCAGACCAGCATTATCTCTTTGAAAAAAACTCAGCTTCTCAGTGTGACTTCTAGCAAACGTTGCCTCTCCATACCTGAGAGAGTCCAGTCTCCAGTGTGGATCCTCCAGTCCAGCAGAGAGCAGCTTCACTCCTGAGGCTCCTGGATGATTGTAGCTCAGGTCCAGCTCTCTCAGATGGGAGGGGTTGGAGCTCAGAGCTGAGGCCAGAGAAGCACAGCCTTCCTCTGTGAGCAGACAGCCAGACAGCCTGAACACACACACAATACAAGCTACATGTTTATATTTTATAGTTTTTAGTATACAACTATGAAATTAATCGTCAGAAATGTTGAGTAACCAGACCTTGCAGTGGCAAGCAGTGTAAAGCAGGATTTAAATGGTCATATGTTGACCAGGTTGAGGAATCCTGACCTGAGAGTCTCCAGTCTACAGTGTGGACTCCCCAGTCCAGCAGAGAGCAGCTTCACTCCTGAATCCTGCAGGTCGTTGTTACTCAGGTCCAGCTCTCTCAAACTACAGGACTGGGGGCTGAGACCTGAGGCCAGAGCTTCACAGCTTCTCTCTGACAGCTGACAGACACTCAGCCTCAATGGACATGGAAAGATATGAAAATGTTATTCTCTTATATTTTAATGTCATTATTGTCTGTGTTTTTGGTCACTTCTTTCATATTATTACTACTACTAACAAACCTTAATGTAGCCCTTATCTAAAAGCAGAGGTTACAGTGCACTTTGCACGGAGCTGTAGCTCACTAAGCTGAGCGCAGCCCAAACAATGCCAGGGATACTGCTTTGATTTCCACTTGGGTCACCAATGCTAGAAATTTATTCACACATGGTAGGATTTATTCACACTGTAGGGTGATTTGGATAATGCCATATGCTGTGTATTACACAAAGCCAAAAATAAGAACAGTAAAATATATGATATATAAAAATAAAAAAAACAATAACACTTTGAAACTTGCTAAAAACTTTGTGTTTGTCATTACATTTAATAACACTGTGATGTAGAGGTCTGATGATGGACCCGAACCCTAATGGACCCGGGAAATTCGTTCCGAGATCCGATTGGACCCGATTATTTTTAAAAATATATATATACACCGACCCGTTTTTGCCCGAGATATTACAGACCCGACCTGGTGCATGTCCGAGAGGAGAGAGACCCGAGACCCGTCCATTTTATGGACCCGACAAACCTGATAATTAAAATTGCTACTAAAAATGCTGTTCTACTGCTAAAAAAACATTTATCATGTCGGATACAACATATGGTAGCCTAATAAAAGGAGATCAAAATAACAGCCAAGTTTCCAAGTTGCCAAATTGTGCCGTTATACTACAGTTTGTCCAGTAGATGGCAGTGAGACTCCATAATGGAATCTAGCAGCTACTTGGCTACGTAGCCTACAATAGGCTAAGTGACAAGGAAATTAAATTGCATGTTAAATGGATGATTAAAACAATAGTTTTTAGCTTATTTTTCACCTCAGTGAAGAAGGTATCCATCTTGCGTCTTTCCTCCGCTCCAACTCGCTGCCGCTGTTCAACAATTTTTTCACCTTAGTTTTGCTCTTGTAATCTGATCCTAGGTCAGCCTGATCATCACACAAGTTACACAGCGCTTCCGTGCGTTCCTCGTCTCGTCACGTGATTAGTGCTAATCACGGGTCTTCTCGGATCCACTCGGGTATTACACATAATGATAAACAGACCCGGGACCCGCGGTAATAGAATGGGACCTGTCCCGGACATGATTGACCATAATAAAACGTGGACCCGAACCCGTACGGGTCCAGGGTCGGGTCTCGGATCCTAGGGTCCAGGTAGACCCGTGAAGACCTCTACTGTGATGATTCTGTGATTGGCCCATTATAATACATGTTAGCCAATTAGAATAGGTCTCTTTTGAGGGCTATTCAGTATAGCAGCAAGTTCAAGAGTAAGCAACCTATCTCACAAGCTCCATTGCATTACCAATTCTATGCAGTGTGTGTGCAACTTAAAGGAATCGTTCATTAGTTCATCCACTATTGATAGCCTTGTCAATGGTGTTCCCTCTGTTACTCCTGTGAAACATTTTAAACTTTTTTTGTTGAAAAGATCAGTGATAACAGAGCTATGGTCTCACTTCAATATAATAAAACCCAATAATGTAATAAAATGTCCTGACTGATATTGTAATAACAGTTTTATCGATAATGTAATACCTTTCAGGTGGGTCATGTTTTCTTTTCAAAACTGATTATGTTCATTTTCAGTCCAGAGTTCTACATTTTGTGTTTTAAGAATTTAAGAATGTTATATACATTGGATTTGAAATGAAAGAATGACTATTAGGTTAAAGTGCAGACTTTGAGCACCATACAGCCATATGCTGCACATGGGCAGAAACTCAGGGACATGCAACTAAATCCTGGTCTTATTGAGTGGGTGATGGACTTCCTCCTTGGGAGACCATTCCAGGTCAGATAAGCTTCTGACCCGCACTGGGGACTGTTCCCTAAACACCCCCCCTTTAAAACTAAGCTATTGATCTTACCTTAGCTTTTCCAGTCTACAGTGTGGACTCTCCAGTCCAGCAGAGAGCAGCTTCACTCCTGAATCCTGCAGTTCGTTGTTACTCAGGTCCAGCTCTTTCAGACTAGAGGACTGGGAGCTGAGGACTGATGACAGCTCCTGACAGCATTTCTCTGTGAGCTTGTTTTGATTAATCCTGACAAAATTAATAGAAACATTTTCCTTTATATTTTAGGTGTTAAGCTTTCCAGAGCAACTCACTGTCAGAGAGCAGGAAGGGGTTCAGTGTCTTACTCAAGTACATTTGGACAGGAACATTTTGTTTCAGAGCTCAAAAATATGATGCTTTAATCCTGTGCACCCTTTAACAGAATTAAAGGAACAGCGTAGAATAGAAGAGCAATACAACACAATACATTTTTATCATACAGGATTTATACAATACAAAATGTTTTTGTTCAATCAATGTAGAAAATTTAAATGATCACAAATAGTAAAAAAAACAGAACACATCAAAAACAGCATGCAATGTTATAGTTACAGCATTGTTACACAAAACCGTCATAGTCTGATCTTACCTGAGAGTTTCCAGTCTACATTGTGGACTCCCCAGTCCAGCAGAGAGCAGCTTCACTCCTGAATCCTGCAGGTCATTGTTACTCAGGCCCAGCTCTCTCAGTCTAGAGGACTGGGAGCAGAGAACTGATGACAGCTCCTGACAGCATTTCTCTGCAAGGCTGTTTTGATTCAACCTTACCAAATCAATAAAAACATTTTCCTTTATTAGTTGTTTATCTTTCTAGAGCGACTCACTGTCAGTGAGCGGGAAGGGGTTCAGTGTTTTACTCAAGTACATTTGGCCAGAGAACATTTTATGTTTCAGAGCTCAAACGTTATGCTCTAATCCTGTTCGCTCACTCTAATTCTTGTTATTTTCAACCTGGGCCATATTTTCCTATTTTATGCCATCATGATGTTTGATGGTCTTCAAAAAGAAAATCTATCTTCACTGTAGAGCATTTGCTGGAAGTGCTGCTCTTCTGCACCCAGAGAGTCAATGCAATCTCCTACACTTGAACCCAAAAAGCGATAAAAAATATCTGCTTTAGTTCCTTTATGACTGAATTTGAATTAATAATAAATACAAATGATTTTGGATGTGGGCGTAGCAATGAGTAAAACACGCTCTCTTTTAAGCTGAAGTAACGAAATCCCATTCTTCCGTTTCTTCCGATATGACGTGAATGCAGTAGAGGACCGGCAGCCAGCAAAGTAAACAAGGAAGTGTGTGAGCAATACTGAAAAATATCACATGGAAGATTAGAACTGATGTGATACTTGTTCAATCACAGCCATTTAAAGGCAAGTGTAATGGCAGTGTGGGTACTTTTGAGTTGAAAGGACGTCTGTTAATCACTTTTTGGGTTCAACTCTTGGAGATTGCTTTGACCCCCTGGGTGTGTATTCGAGAGCAGCACTCCCAGCAAACTGGAGGTACGTAAAGCTCTCCAGTGAAGCAAGTGACAAAATTGTGAACATCAATTGTGAAGGTAGCAAAAACTAGGAACACAACACAAAATCACATTTTTATCATACAGGGTTTATACCATACAAAATTAATAAGATTTATATGAACACAAATAATGCAAGAAACAGAACACACAGGCATAAAAAACAGCATGTGATGTTATACTATCCACAAAAACATCAGAATCTAATCTTACCTGAGAGTCTCCAGTCTACAGTGTGGACTCTCCAGTCCAGCAGAGAGCAGCTTCACTCCTGAATCCTGCAGGTCGTTGTTACTCAGGTCCAGCTCTCTCAGACTAGAGGACTGGGAGCTGAGAACTGAGGCCAGAGCTTCACAGCTTCTCTCTGACAGCTTGCAGCCACTCAGCCTCAATGGACATGAAAAGATATGAAAATGTTATTCTCTTTTATTTTAATGCAAAGGTTATCTGTGTTTTTTCTATCAAATAATAAGAATGTTTATTTATGTAGCCCTTATCTAAAAGCAGAGTTTACAGTGTACTTTGCATGGTGCTGTAGCTCACTGAATTGGGTCTAGCACTAACAATGCCAGGGATATTGGTTTGATTTCCACTGGAGTCACAGATGTTAAAAATGTACAGTATAAACACATGGTACTGTAAGGTGATTTGGATTAATACATCCACCAAATGGCACATTCTATGTTATGTTTTACAAAAAGAAGAATATTAAGATCTATAAAGCAGATTTAAAGTGTTTTAAAAGATGATATTAAGTTCCTCAAGAAGGCATTCCAGAGTCTAGAGGTGCTGATGGCAAAAGTGTAATCACCTTTAGTCTTGAGTTTAGACTGAGTGCCAGTCAGAAGGACCTGAAGATCTCAGCTTGCCTTCCAGCTCTTAGGGAACTAAGAGGTCTGCAGTGTAACTCAGGGCCAAAACTAGCCAAATTCAGTGAAATCTTAGTATTAATTCTATATGAGCAGGTAGCCAGTGGAAAGATGATAAAATTGGGGATATATGATCTGTGATGGACCTGGCCATCTGTCCTCCCCATAGTTGCCTCTCTGTTTGTGTCTGTCTCTATCTCCATGTCTCCTAGATGCTCTGCCAGGTTCATGGCTGTGTATGAATTTGGGATGAGTTGAAAACAACACGCACACCACTTGCTTTGTCTCTTTTTGTGGTGCAGGGAATCAATTGCCCCGAAAATCCAGTTCCAAAGAAAAAAAGTCAGTTCCCGCACACAATTATCACCTCTGCATTGATTTATTTAAAAAGAGTCAACGTTTCCATCACAAGGACCTTTTTCAAGACATATATATATATATATGTCTTGAAAATGTGTATGAATATGGATCAGAATAAAACACATTCTGTAAAAATCCCAAACTATTTTAAGTTAAATTGAAGTCCTGATACCTGTCACCCTATGCAGATTCAGGAATACTGACCTGAGAGTGACTGTTTTGAAAGCGTGGGCCTTAGTAGAGAAATGTGTCAAATGAAATGAGAAAAACTGTAAATTGATCTTACCTTAGCGTTTCCAGTCGACATGGTGGACTCTCCAGTCCAGCAGAGAGCAGCTTCACTCCTGAATCCTGCAGGTTGTTGTTACTCAGGTCCAGCTCTCTCAGACTAGAGGACTGGGAGCTGAGAACTGAGGCCAGAGCTTCACAGCTTCTCTCTGATAGCTTACAGACACTCAGCCTGAAGAAAGATTAGAAAAAACCTTGAAAACATTTGTTTTTTTTCACTCCTGTACATGAGACAATATTTAATGTATTTACCTACAAAGGTACCTATTACCTACAAAGATTTATTGGAGGCTTTGACCACTGGCAGCAGCCCCAGAAGAGCCTCCTCTGAAGCAGAGTATTTCTTCAGGTCAAACACATCCAGCTCTTTTTCTGATGACAGTAAGATGAAGACCAGAGCCGACCACTGAGCAGGGGAGAGTTTGTCTGTAGAGAGACTTCCTGATCTCAGGTACTGTTGGATCTCCTCCACTAGAGAACGGTCATTCAGCTCATTCAGACAGTGGAACAGATTGATGCTTCTCTCTGGAGATGGATTCTCCCTGATCTTCTTCTTGATGTACTGGACTGTTTCCTGATTGGCGTGTGAGCTGCTTCCTGTCTGTGTCAGCAGGCCTCGTAGGAGAGTCTGATTGGTCTCCAGTGAAAGACCCAGGAGGAAGCGTAGGAACAAGTCCAGGTGTCCATTTGGACTCTTTAAGGCTTTGTCCACAGCACACTCGTAGAGGTATTTTACTGCAGATTTGACTCTGAATAGTTTAGACCACCTGGAGGCTTCTGACAGCCGATTGACACCAGAGTCGATGAATGAGACGATGACATAAACAGCAGCCAGAAACTCCTGAATGCTCAGATGGACAAAGCAGAACACCTTGTCCTGGTACAGCCCACACTCCTCTTTAAATATCTGTGTGAACACTCCTGAGTACACTGAGGCTGCTCTGATATCAATGCCACACTCTGTCAGGTCGGCTTCGTAGAAGATCAGGTTGCCTTTCTCCAGCTGGTCAAAAGCCAGTTTTCCCAGAGAGAGAATCATCTTCTTGCTCTCTGTATTCCAGTGTGGATCTGTCTCAGCTCTCCCATGATACTTGACGTTCTTCATCTTGGACTGAACCACCAGGAAGTGGATGTACATCTCAGTCAGGGTCTTGGGCAGGTCTCCTCTCTCACTGGTTTTCAACACATGCTTCAGAACTGTAGCAGTGATCCAGCAGAAGACTGGGATGTGGCACATGATGTGGAGGCTTCGTGAAGTCTTGATGTGGGAGATGATTCTGCTGGCCTGCTCCTTATCTCCGAATCTCTTCCTGAAATACTCCTCCTTCTGTGGGTCAGTGAAGCCTCTCACCTCTGTCACCAGGTCAACACACTCAGGAGGGATCTGATTGGCTGCTGCAGGTCGTGTGGTTATCCAGAGGCGAGCAGAGGGAAGCAGTTTCCCCTTGATGAGGTTTGTCAGCAGCACATCCACTGAGGTTGACTCTGTAACATCAGTCCAGATCTCGTTGTTCTGGAAGTCTAGAGGAAGTCGACACTCATCCAGACCGTCAAAGATGAACACAACCTGGAACTCGTCAAACCTGCAGATTCCTGCTTCTTTGGTCTCAATAAAGAAGTGATGAAGAAGTTTCACCAAGCTGAACTTTTTCCCTTTCAGTAGATTCAGCTCTCGGAAAGTAAATGGAAATGTGAACTGTATATCCTGGTTGGCTTTGTCTTCAGCCCAGTCTAGAGTGAACTTCTGTGTTAAGACTGTTTTCCCAATGCCAGCCACTCCCTTTGTCATCAATATTCTGATCGATTTATCTTGGTCAGGTAAGGGTTGAAAGATATCTTTACTTTTGATTGTATTTTCCGGTCTCACTGGTGTTCTGGATGCTGTTTCAATCTGTCTGACCTCATGTTCATTGTTGACTTCTCCAGTCTCTTCCTCTATGATGTAGAGCTCTGTATAGATCTGATTCAGAAGTGTTGACTTTCCTGATTTTGCGATCCCCTCAAATAAATGCTGAAACTTCTTCTTCAGGTAGGATTTGAGTCTACGCTGGCACTCCACAAGAGTCTCTGAATGAATAAAGAACAGATGATATCAATGAGAGGATATAACAGTAAATATGAGTAGTATTTCTTGTTAAATATACATTTCCCAACACCATGGCATCTATTCAGCTCATTACTGGTTTGTGGACAATCAGATTCTGACCAGGGGAACATTGTCATCACCATTTTAATTTCCACTTTGCACACTAAAGAAGGGCGTCTGGCCCAAAACGTCTGTGCGGCAAATGAACATACATGAAGGAGTGCTGTCCTGTAATCTTAAATAGAACATATTGCACTGGACCATCTCTGAGGAAAACATAGTTTTCAACATTTATAGCATTACAAATAAACTGTCAACACACAAAGTTGTTGGCAGTTGTTGTTGAAGCATCAGATGGGTGGGGGTAGTTCGGCACTTGGTCTTGGTCTGCCTAACAATCTGTGTACCTTCGTCTCAATCGATTTCCTATTCTGAAATGAAAATCGGAAAATGAAAAACGGGTCTTTTTTTTATTATCAATGTTTGTAACGTTTTAAAAATGGAAATAAGCCATTTTCCATTTAATTTTGTCCTCAAAATATAATTTTGTGTTGTTTCCTTATTACGGATTTTCATATAGTGAGTCAAACACAAAAAAATCCAGTTTTCATTACACAAAATGCAAAATTGGGGCGATTTTAAATTATCTTTGTTATTAAACAGCGACTGACGGCGACTATTGGCTGTCGATATGATCTGTGGCCAGTTATATTCAGTTAGGCTAACATTTCCAAAACCATAGCCTATGTTCTGTTAATATGTAGGCTAGCCTACAAGGATTTTATTTCTTGCGACCGGTACATTTTTCCACCTGAGAGGATAATTCTTGTTGCAGCTTTTATCAGTAGGCATTTTCAACCAAATAATCAATAATGGACTGTGCATTGCCATAACTATTCCACACTTCTATTAGTGTAACAGTGGAAGAAAACTCTCCTGAATTTCAAGCCAACAACACGACGCCATCAACTTTTATAACAGGTAGAGTCCTCGATATGTGCTGTTGTAGGCGTAAGTGCCGTATAGCTTTGATTATTCATTTGGCCACAGGATTAGGCTACTGTTGACAGATTAGTGGATGTGATATATTAACAGAGGATGTGCGATCATTTTGCAGCCAATTCATGTTGAAGTTGGAAAAGTTTAGAGTTTGAGAAATGACATGGGCGTGGATAGGCTATTAAATTTGATAAAATAGTCGGGAGATCTTGCACTTATCTTGCACTTACGTATTCTGTGTTGGCCATTCTGTGCTTATTTATAGACTGGATACAGCCTACGTAGGCTATAACTGAACTGTCATTGTTGTAGCTGTTAATTATGTGAAGGGTTAGGGCTAATATTAACCCTAGAAAGGGGGTTCCTTATCAAGAAAAATGAAACTTGCGAATGAAAAAACAGAATTTCAAGCCTTTTTCTATACATTCTATTTCGTGTCAGAAAATGCTTTGATATGCATTTTTTTCAAATTGAGTGACAAAACCATTTTTTTTAAAAAGCCCCGTTTTTCATTTTCCAATTTTCGTTTAAGAATAGGAAATCGATTGAGACAAAGGTACACGGATTCAATTCAACCCTATTCAGTGCCCATCGTCCTGACTGAGTATAAGGTATAAAGTAGCTGTTGTTGTGCCATTCATTATTATTCAGCAGTTTTCATTGAAGTAACCTGATTTGGCAAAGACACATTCAAGCCACGCTGCCAATTACCATTAAGCACTTCTAGCTGTGCTTTATTAGTTGAGCTGTTGCACTTTTCTTACTTTCTGTCAGTCACATTTCAGACAGTACACTTGTCTTGGTAACCATTGTTTAAAAGTCACAATAAAATGGTTATAATGGTGATGCAGCATGTACAAGGCTGTGTTTTCTTTCTCTCTCTCTCTCTCTCTCTCTCTCTCTCTCTCTCTGTCTCTCTCTCTCTCTCTCATTTTTGTCATTCCCGGGACATGCTCTGATAATATCGTCTGGGGCGTACATTTGGATTACAGAGCACTTACCTGGATTAACTCCATGAGACACAAAAATTCAAGGGGTACAAGATAGTACCTGGCTCTGCAGCCCTACAGTTTCAATGTGAGATACAGAGCAGGCAAGATGAACCTATTTGCTGACTACCTGTCCTGCCTGCCTGAGCTTCCTCTTGAGGGAGAGGGGGAAGGTAATGTGACAAAATGCAGTGCTTTGCTGTGGGTAGATCTGCCTGCCACTAACAGTTTTACCTCTGGGTGCTGAGCTGGTGTTTGACAAACTCTGCACTAGATCATTCTTCTTGATCTTCATTAAAACCTCTCTGGTCACCTCCAGAGTGTTTTTGTTGTAGGTCTGCACCATCTTATCCACTGTGTCCAGCCTGTCTGCATTCTCCAGTCGGCTCTTTGGGATGGCTGGGAAACCTTCCAGGATGTCAGTCTGCTGCAGGAACCATTTGAACTTCTTGAACTCTTCATCTCCCAAATCCTCCAAAGTTCCCAAGAGCAGCTCTACAGGCGTTGTCATCGTTGCTCCCTGGTAAAATCAGGGGACATTTTCAACTCTTTCAACAATTTTGACATTTCCCCACCTGAATGATTAAAGATTCATCTCATCTAAACTCATCAATACCATTGCTTTAGACATGTGGGTCTAGTATTTGTATATACTGTATATACATATGAATGTCTTCAGGAAGGTCAGAGGACAGGGTAATTTTTTCTCTTTCCATTTCCCTTTATTCCTGTGAACTGATAAAAAAAAATGTTCTATTACCAGGCCTATTCAACTAGTGGCCTACAGGCCAGATATGGCCCGTTTCTATTTTTCAATGGCCTGCGGAGAGCTGCCAAATAACTATTCTATCGCCCTGTATGCAATAAACTGGTGCACATTCATTCAACAGTATTCACAACCTAACTACCTACAGCCTAACTGATATTTATTTATCTTTAGCACCATGTCTTGCTAAAGTCTACCATAGCATACAGTGCCAGCTAGCCTATTCATCAAACGTTTATAATTTTACCTTGGAAGATGTTCGCCTGGTGAAGTCACATCCAGATCAAGTCACAGAGACTTCCTAACTTCATCTGTAGAGGAAACAGAGAAGGTGCTGCTTATTCTCCTTTGTCAGTCCTGAATGTCTGTGTTCATTTGATCTGAGGCTGCTGTCACATCCTCATAACTTCACTATCAAACTCTAGAAACATCAGTATGACGTCAAACCAGTCTAACCTGTGGCCAGAAACCGTAAGTTATGCATACAACTATGGATCTGTGAGACCGAAGGATGACCATCACTATGGTCTTTTATTGAATGATAGCCTTCGTTCCGCCTATCCTCGAGATCATATGGCCATGGCAATTTATTTATGAAGCACATTTCATTACAAGTAAACTCAATGTGCTTTACATTGAAAGACAAAAAAAAGAAAAGAAAGAAACCAGGAGGCTATGTCCTGTTCCACCAGGGGCATGAAGAGTAGTCTTATGCCACTGCCAGGTGGGGAATGCACCTGTGTTATGCCATCAAAGACTCCTCCCACTGGGCCCCTGGCTGGGGCTCAGGGGAGTCATGGCAAAAGCATCAGCACTGTGAGGCTATGATGCCACCTGAGCAGAAATGGCCGGCAAAAGTTTGTGAGAAATATAAACCGTAATGGCTGCAAACAGTGGTATAGGGTGAACTAAGCCCACACTTGAATAGAAAATGGCCAGTAACAGTACGTGGAACAACAACGTTGTTCTATATACTACAAGTGTTGCTGGAGTTTTGACCTCTTTAGACTTTTTTCTCTTCTCCATGCACCTTGGAAGTAGGTGAAGTTGTGCCAGAAAACCCTACTCTACAGTAACAGTATGTGAACTTATCCAGCAGGACCAACAATTAGCCCACACCAACTGCAAACAATGGTATTGAGCAAACTAGAGGCTTGCGGGACTTATCTAAATAAGAAACATGGTGTGTGTATGTCTGCCTTCAACCAATTAGTAAACCTGGAAGCAAAGAGATTAGCACAAACAGTTCCCAGGTAGCAAATATCTACAAGCAAGCTAGCAATTAGCATTCCAAAGTAGGAACAAGTGATGTAGGGCTAGCAGCTAAAGTGCTACCAAACTAGCTTCTAGCTTAGCAACAAGCTAACAATTAGCATACAGCTGGCTAGCTGTCACACAACAAACCAAGTGGTTATCTTCCAGCTAGAAGAGGGACCACAAATGTACTAACACAATGCAATGATAAACCACCACAATACACAGGGACACAAGGCACCTGCACCCCATGGGTGATATTGAGAAGGCAAAGAGGAGGAGCCAGAACTTAACCCCACTTTTATACCGTAGGAGGGGCCACTTTCTAGGGTCATGGGCATGATGAAGGCTATCATTTAATATAAGACCATAGTGACAGTCAGAGTGAGGCTGAAACAGATCAAGTCTAAGGCAGAGAAATAACAGATCAGTTGATGTAGTTCTACTATGTGTCCACTAGATGGTGCACATTAACCACATCATCTACAGTGAACTTAAGTGCAGCCCAGCACAGAGAGGTGTGATGCATGGAGGTGGAGAAAATTGTATTGCTTTAAAATTCAATGGCAGCGCGAGACTGAGAGCGTAGATCTAAAATCTGTCTATCTAAAGCTAAATCTAAAGCTACATCAAAAAAGTGTCTTGCTGAGGTGGATTATGTAACAAGAGGTTAAACTCTTCCATTGTTATCCCAGCAAGAGATTTTATTGTCTTTTGATTTTATTGTTTTACTTTATTTTATGGGACATTTATTAGATTTTGACTTACACATTGTTGTATGTTATTGGTTTGCAACTTTCATATTTGTCTTGCTGTTATCTCAGTGAATTATAGGCTAACAATAATAAATGAAAAGATAGTTTTTTTAAGAGGCAACTAGAGCCAACCACGCCAACTTTTAAGACATCCAGCCAATTTTTAGATTCATGTTTTTGTTGTTAATATTATCACAACAAATTACCATTACTACTTTTACTCATTTTATTAGATGTTTTTAACAGCCCACTAACACTGATGTTGGTAAACCGTTAGAAGAGCGTTAAGTTTTCAGACAAAACTTTAACGGCAGATGGGGGATTTCCTCTATTTATAGGCCTACTATAAATAAACAGATAAAAGCTGGGATAGAGTCATCAAAGTATAAAACACGTTAAAGTATAAAACAAGTTAAACTGTCGTGTAAACTGTTGGTTACAATACCTTTTGTTGGTGTAATCTGCAGCGCTAATCTGATAAATAGATCAGCAGCTTCAACAAGGAAATCAACGAGAGAGAGAGAGAGAGAGAGAGAGAGAGAGAGAGAGAGAGAGAGAGAGAGAGAGAGAGAGAGAGAGAGAGAGAGAGAGAGAGATGCAGGTTTGATTCAGGAAATACAGCTTGTCTTGTGTTGTTTCCGGCAAATAGACTGTGGGGAATTGCCAATGTTCAATTATGAAAATGTTCAAGACATGTGGATAGGATCCGTGCATGAAGTATAAATTCATTTGTTCACGTTGTATAATGAAAAATCGCATTATTCGGGGTATTTCCTAATTTCATTGTCCAAAGACGTGCAATGTAATTCAGCGCGCCACGCGTCAGCTTGTTCCGTTATCCAACTTGTACAATGAAAATTGAACAAGTCGAGAACCGGAAACAGAGACAGCTCGCCTTCAAAGTAAAAGTTGCGGGTTTTGAAGCGTGTTGGCTGCAGCGGTCAATTTAAGGTGAGCTAAACTAAATAAATAAACAAATAGCCTAAATAATGAACATAATTCATAACTGTTCGCTTCGCTCATTTTCCTATTACACACTTTGGGCATGAAACGGGATGAAACTATGTAAAAGGAAGCAGAGGCAGCGGAACCAGCACCGGGGATTTTCAAAGTAAACGCACTGAGCCGCTGCATTCATTTAAATCAAACTTTTATGTGTGTTTGTGTGGTCTTGTTGTGTGCACGACTTCATCGATTATGCTGTAATGTGTAAGAGTACATTGATTTAGTTTTGGATTTGAGCACTGTCTTTTAATTTACTAGATGATTAGAAGAGATGGTTAACACAGTAGCTCATACTGGTCCAATAAAATGAATCCTTCATCATAAATCATTGTGGTATTGTTTTGTTGGATTTGTATTCATCAGTAATGGTGTACACAACATGGTCTAATTCTGTCAGTAAAAAATGCAACAATTCATGATATAAAGTTTTTCATTTCATTTCATTTCAAACCTTTATTTAAACTCGAATAACCATTGAGGTTGCCCTCATTTACAATGATGTCGAGTTACAAACAAGTTCAAAGTATTAAATAAATAGGACAAGACATAGATGACAATAAAGAAAATCAATTAAAACAGTTACACATTGAGGCAGGGAGGTTTGTGATCATGGTTTTAAATTGTCCATAGGTTAGTAGAGTATTGGTTTTTAGTGTGTGTTGAAGATCATTCCAGGAATTTGGAGCACTAAAATAAAAGGCTGATTGTCCAAATTTAGACCGTGCTTGGGGGACCTTAAGCATAAGCAAGTCATTTGAGCGAGTTTGATAGGGTCCAAGGTTCCAGTCCAACAACATTGAAATGTAGGGTGGTAGCTTTCCAACGAGGGCTTTATATATAAACAAATACCAATGTTTATCACGCCTCTCTGCCAGAGAAGACCAACCCACCTTATTGTAGAGAGTACAATGGTGAGTACCATAGCTATCACCAGTAATAAATCTGAGGGCAGAATGATAAACCGTGTCTAGGGGTTTAAGGGTGGAAAGAGCAGCATTTCTGTAAATTACATCCCCATAATCCAACACTGATAGGAAGACTGCCTCAACAGACTGCCTCAAAAGTTAATTTTACTTGTGTATTGTGCCTCGTCCTGCCAATGTTAAAAGCCTATTAAAATGCTAAATGGCTTCAGTAAGTGGAGGGAGTTATAAATACCTGCTAACTTAAGGAAATAATGTGTTTAATGATGTTTTTCCCCCTTAAAATCAAATAAAGGATGTGTATTGTTATGAATCATGGGTGGTAATTAAATGCAATACATTTACAGTGAGTACACAAATAATTTATTGTAATTTGGAATTTTCACTGAATTAACTCAGTAACACATTAAGGCATTTTGAAACTGTCTTGTAAAGGAACTGTAGGTTATCAATTTACATTCTAATGTTTCAGTTTGAGGTGAATCCTCTGAACAGGGCACATAAAGTTTGTTGGTTTGTTGGCCTGCTTTCAGAATTCCTTGTATCACCTGACTAGAACCTGACTCTGATCTGTTTATTAACTACAATGTATTGACAATTTTAAATTACTATATAGCATGAAACTTGCTGTCAGTCTCTAACCTCACTGACCTGCATGGGAGACACTCAGCTGGTTGCATCTCTGCAGTGAAATGGGATCAGGGTTATTAATAATAATAATAATAATAATAATAATAATAATAATACACTTTATTTGTATAGCACCTTTCATACAAGAAATCCAACTCAAAGTGCTTTACAACAAAGAAATTACATGCATGAAAATAGACATAGAATGAGCATAGCATTACTCCTTACTCAACATACCAGACTCTCCAGGTCACACTGGACAGGCTGTGTAACTGACTCATTGTTCAAATTCAAATTTCTTAGCATCTTATCACTTATTGTAATACATTTAAAATACTTTAAATCTTACTTCTGGTCATTTCCATTGAGTTGTATTTATATACAACACATGTCTGATAAAAACGTTTCTTTACCAGCCTGCGCTCCTCAGGCAGGACCTTCCAAAGCCCAGGAGCCTGGATGGTAAAAAGGTCCTGTGACCTTTGACCTTTAGCCCAGAGGAGGAAAGAGGAGGAGGAGGAGAGAGATGTCAAATGCTTCATAACACCGAGAATTTTTCTTTTAGAACAGCCAGGATGAGAGTATAGCCAGATTTTTATAAACCTGAGTATGTCAGCTGGGATATGCTGACGTTAGCTGAGGCATGTAAACATCTTATCCTGTTTACTGTTGGTTTTTACTGTCTGTGTAAGGTCTGTTTCCATGGTAATATTCAGATTATTCTGTTGATTCATGTATGCATGGATTTATTTATTATATATTTGAGTTTATACTGGTACAATAGTATCTACTACAGACTGTCTACATACTGACATACTGATACTGACATACTAATGTTTGACTGCTTACTTTCTAATTTAATGTAAAATTCAGGGGGACAGGAACTTTCCATTAATAACTCATTAATAACCTGTAAACCTGCACAAAAGACATGAAAAAACCCTTAATTAGAGTCTCTGTGAAACTAACCCATGAATAAATCCCTTATAAACTCATGATACTAACCTAACTTTATTAAAGCTGTCATTTTTAATGGATAATTTGTGTTTATGTAATGAGAAATAAAGGACGTTTCGTAGTTCATCCTGGATAACAGCCGCACCATATTGAATGAACAGACTCCAAATCGTTCAAAACATCAAAACAAGGCAATAAAACAGTAATTCCGACTTTCAGATTAACACCCAACATCAACAGGCTACACATCCACCATCTGTCTGGACTTTCAACCATTCAACACACACACACACACACACAGAGACAAGACAAAGAAGTCCCAGGTCCACTGCCTTTATGGGGGAACTTGCTTGTCTTATCTTGGCTCTCTGGCTTCTTAGCTTTGGGCCAACCTTGTTCTTTTTCACAAATCAGCACTGAACTTCCAACGATTGTCCGATTCACTAACAAAGACCAGACCGTACTGGAACAGGGACGTGCAGAGAGTCCTTCAGGTGCTCAGATGAAAAAAATCTACAGAGTCAAACAGTCTGTGGAAGAATCTCTGTGTTTTAGTGCCGCAATGTGGTGTTGTTATCTCCCTTTACTTTACTCATCTGTTATATTTGCTTCCATCTCTTGTCTTTCTGTCTCACTGTCCTCTTCTTTCTCCTCCTCATCTCTCTGCATTTCTGTTTGCCTGTGCTAAATATTAATAAAAACAACTCTAAACAAAATGTAACAATCTTCAGTGGATACATTTTAAGATAAAGTCACTAAATCTATTTTTTCCTTGCATGATGAATATGAAGGTGTGTCAGCTGAGATACAAACTGTTCACCTGAACAACGGCCAGAAACTGGAACCGGTGAGTTTGACTGGAATGTTTACCGTTGAATAAACACCTTCCCTCTGCCCTTCCCTCCTACACCTCTGATAATAACAACATTTTTTTGTTATGAAGCATACACTAATTTACAGCCATTACTGATGGATATTCAATATTCACCAGAATGATAGGGAGGGGGAGGCTGGAGGGGGGCTGGTGGCTGTCCACACATGGCTTAATGTATAAAGGTTTATTTTAAACTCAATGAATAGAACTATAACAGACAAAAGTATTATGAAGTAGGGAAATCAGTAACATAGTGGTGTATGGAGGGCGTGGATGAGTGGACGATGTGCTGTGGAAAAGTGTTGTAGAGTGCAAAAAGAACATAAACTTAGACCAAACAAAAGGAGAGCTCTGAATGGCAGGGGAGAGAGAGAGACCAACTGACTGACTCATCCAGAATATACAGTATAGCTAGTGCTGTGGTGGAATTGTCTTTTTAGGAAGGTTCCTAACTGAGTGAAATGACCCGGAAGTATCTAAGTGGCAGCCATGATAAGAGCTGGTCAAACTGTCTAAATGCTGAGGAAAGGTGCTTCAATGCTTCCTTTCTTAGCTCCTTTAGCATAGGATACACTGGACCGTCCTTTATGAAAGGAAAGGAGATAACGGCGTCCCACAATTCCTTGCGGCAGCAACATTTAAAGCGATGCACAATTCGGCCGTCCACGAAAACAAACGATCATGACCGACAAGGGACGCAGATCATCATGCAAGTTACCGTTGCTTCTTAAGCATTTTCCATCTTACGCCAGAACTTGCTAATATGCTTATATGTTTTGAACTTTCAACAATATGTTACACCCATAGGCGAACTATGAACATTATGCTGCTGTTGTAAAATGATCAAAGTGATCTAAGATGCGCTTTTAGTAGTCCATCTTCGGATTATTGTACTTTCACACAGCAGACCCACATCATTCACATCCGCCATCGTATAATTACACAGCCTAGTGTAAGAGTCGGATTCTCTTAGCACCGCGGTTGTCTTTTCCTAAGTCCTTATGAATTCTCCTTCACATCTTTCCTTGACCTCATGGCGTTTTCCAACGAGGTCAAGGAAAAGTAGTTAGCAAAAGACTATTCGACCGCAGCCTAGGTGAGCAGCCAATCAGAACAGGTGTCCACTGACGACCCTCAACACGCTGCCCATCCGGCTCCTGCAGGGGGAAAAGCACAGAATCAAAGCAGGAGAACTCCCCACAGACAGAGAGAGGGAATACCTAAAATACAAAATAAATTGGTAAAAGAAAATATTCATAGTCTAGGCTATACATGGTCATTTGGGCCTTTTATATGGGTCTATGCTGCTTGGTCCCCTTGCTGTGTTATAATAGAGAGACAGCACATTTCAGAAACAGGTCTTACAAAGTATTTTATGGATGAAAACAATAAAGTACAGAGCTACAGGGCAATTGAAAGAGACAGACCTACTGCATGAATTGGGCTTATGAATGGACTATGAATTATTATTATGAATTATTATGAATTATTGTTATGAATTATTAGTATTATTATTATTATGACTAATATTATTATTTTAAATCCTTTTTATTTTTTATTTGTTATTTTTTGTTTTACTAAATTGTGTTATTTTAGCTTTGTATTGTGTTGTTTTAACTTCTCTGTAAAGCACCTTGACTCTACCCCGGTGTATGAAACGTGCTCTATAAATAAAAATGCCTTGCCTTGCCATACTGTAGATCAGTTTCTTGAACAGACTTTGACCAAAGTGTTGAGTACAGGCTAAGAGGAAACTCATCCTACCCACATATATAGTGTTTTACAGTGTTTCATACTAAAAGGAATGAATGTCATTTTGACCCTGCTCATGAAAGCTTGGGGTACTAATACAAAAAAAAAAAAAAAAATCTGAAAATGCACAACAGATGCATATAAAATGATTAGGGGTAAAGGTAACAGATAATAATTACGAAGAGTAGCCTACATGGAACACCTTACGTAATTTAAATCAGGAAGACTAAGTATCTCCACCCCTCTCTCTCTCTCTCTCTCTAGTGTCATTCAAACTTCTCTCTATCCAATCACAGTTAGCCAACGCATTCCCTCGCTTTCAATATCCAATCCATGCATGCCATCACTTTCCCGCTCCTTCTCGCAGAACCAATCATCTAAGAGGTCGAGAGTATATACACGTCATTTTCTGTGCCATTACGCTGCTCACGAATGTGTCTGCTGTCTTTCAGTCGCTGTCATTTCAGCTGTTTGCCCCTCCTCCTCCTCCTCCTCCTCCTACTCCTCCCCTGCCACAGAGTGATTCCCTGGGGGGGAATCTGTTTTATCCATAAAAATATTCATTGAGCATTTAACCTAGTCTCTCCTGATTGAAGTTCATTTTGATCCTGATTCTAGTGATAAATGGTAAACATGATCCCAGTGTGTGTTGTGAAGGTGAGAACAGTTTGTATCGCAGCTGACAGGTTCAGACAACAACCTGGAATGTAACCAGACCTGAGTGTGTAGCAGAGACAACATTTAACACTTGCGGAAAGGAGAAACTGTCAATTCAGCACAACAATGTTTTATTAAATTTTTTTAGGCCATAGTCACTTTCAATATTTAATTTTCGGGTTATATTGTTTCCGTCGTCTCCGTGTCATCCCATATTCTTCGTAAAAGAGCATTTGGTTCCATATACAAAAATGATTTCATGACAAATTTTCGCCCGCGATACAATGGGTTTACAACATTGAATAATGGATCAATCCATGTTGGTTCACGCATGGTTGCTTTATTTATAATTATTACACAGTGTTACTAGAGCGCATTTAGCACTCCCAAAAATTTGTTTGTTAGTATCAACAAACGTTCCGCCTCAGGCTCAGACCTCGCTGCCAAGCATTGCTTGCAGGTCGCCGTGGGTCATAGTCACGGAACAACCTCGCTGGTCCAGGTGTATGATTAGCCTAAGGCAGCCCATTTGCCCTGTTAGGCGAAGTTCGGTGAGGGACAACAAACCCAGCAAATCATTGAAAAGCCGCCCGAACAAGTAAGTACTTAACCGCCTGGCTAAATTTGCTGTGTTATTATCCATCCCCCTCTCCGTGAAGCTTCCTTTCCTCCTCCTGGCCATGTCATGAAAACACATAACCAACTCAAATATGGTTTTATTTTCTAACCCCCCCGTATAACTCATCGTTTGCTGCCTATTTGGCTAGATATGACTTGAAATCATGTGATCAACTCAAAATTACAACATCTAACCAAAACAGTGAAGTTCCACCCCAATTTTAATCTCGTCTATAACCATTACCCAGCATGCCACTCCACAACCGACTACATATCTCCACCCACATTGCCCAGAACATTGATCTATTTTTCAAACCAAGCCAAATATACTTCCTGGCCAGAACGCTACACTATGGTTTTCCTCAAAGTTTCTTATGTCTTCATTAATGACTGTTGGCTGTATAAAATCCTTTTGTGTTGTTAACAACTGAACTCACCGTAGTTTCTCTCATTCATGAAAGATTTTCATTCAGTAGAAACCAGGAAAAACAAAGTCTGATGTTTGATGCTGTGTCACATTGCTGCATTAACATAAGGAAAAAAGAAAAACCCAACCTTGTTTAATAACAACTACAGATTAGTAGTTTTGAGATAGGCTGTGGTATTTTTCCCTATAGGCAACATAACGCGACTGCTGCCCTCGCTTAGTGCTGCTGCCCCTCTCTGTCTCTCGTTCTCTCTTCTTATTGCCCATGATCATGTCACTGCCTCCAGGTTACAGCGTGTCTACTCACTTTCTATTTCCTGTCTGTGTGGTTGAATATGTTCTCTCTTCTTATTGCCCATGATCATGTCACTGCCTCCAGGTTACAGCGTGTCTACTCACTTTCTATTTCCTGTCTGTGTGGTTGAATATGTTCTCTCTTCTTATTGCCCATGATCATGTCACTGCCTCCAGGTTACAGCGTGTCTGCTCACTTTCTATTTCCTGTCTGTATGAGTGGGTCTGTGTGGTTGAATATGTCTGAGTGTATCTGTTGTGCGTGTGTGGGTATGATTTAAGTCACTTTCAGGGACACACACCAGACTTAAGACTATAGTTGATTGGGGGACGGCTTGTGCAACTGGGGACAAAAGCCGTGTCCCCAATTGGTAAAAAGCTGATTTTTGGGTCAGTGGTTAAGGTTAGGGTTCGGGTAAGTCTCCAGGAAATGAATGTATGTCTATGAAAATACCCCAAAAGTGACATAAGTAAGACTGTGTTTTTACAATCAACTGATAAACTACAGAAAGATAGGACTAAGTCCATGTGCCTACAACTATGTCTTTTACAGATTTACGCATTACTTTAAAAACAAAACCTAACAGAGCATTCCGTTCCATATACAAAAATGATTTCATGACAAATTTTCGCCTGCGAGACGATGGACCTACGACATTAAATAATGGATTAATCCATGTTGGTTCACACATGCTTGATTAATTTATAATTTTTATACAGTGTTAGTAGAGCGCATTTAGCACTCCTAAAACATTTTATACAAAAAAGGGATTAAAATCAAAACTTTCCACCTCAGGCTCAGACCACAGAATCAAGTATCGCTTGCTGGTCCCCGTAGCTCAAAGACACAGTACCACTTTGTTGGTCTAGGTGTATGATGAGCTTGAGACGGCCCATTCGCCTTATAAACAGAATTTCAGCATCAGGCAAACATCTCAGCAAGATATTGCAACCCAGGCAGAACAAGTTATTGCTTTGCCGCCAGGCTGCAATAATAAAATGATATATTACATCACTTATGCTGTTTTCCCTCACAACCATATTCTTCAAACTTTATCAACCTCCTCCTGGCCGAGTCATGAAAACACATAACCAACTCAAATATGGATTTATTTTCTAACCCCCATGTAACTCATCGTTTGCTGCCTATTTGGCTAGATATGACTTGAAATCATGTGATCAACTCAAAATTACAACATCTAACCAAAACAGTGAAGTTCTACCCCAATTTTAATCTCGTTTATTACCATTACCCAGCATGCCACTCCACAACCGACTACATATCTCCACCCACATTGCCCAGACCATTGGTCTATTTTTTAAACCAAGCCAAATATACTTCCTGGCCAGAACGCTACACTATGGTATTCCTCAAAGTTTCTTATGTCTTCATTAATGACTGTTGGCTGTATAAAATCCTTTTGTGTTGTTAACAACTGAACTCACCGTAGTTTCTCTCATTCTTGGCACGCTGTCTGTCTTCCTTTCAGAACACCTGAACCCTGACGTACAAAACACTGATTGGATGTTGTTCCTGCCAGCTGACTCAAACCTGAATGAAAGATTTTCATTCAGTAGAAACCAGGAAAAACAAAGTCTGATGTTTGATGCTGTGTTACATTTCTGCGTTGACATAAGGGAAAAAGAAATACCCCCAACCCTGTTTAATAACAACTACAGATTAGTAGTTTTGAGGTAGGTTGTGGTATTTTTCCCTATAGGCAACATTAGGTTACTGATGCGGTCTGTTGGTCTTTGCTTGGCTGCAGAAGCCTGTAGTCCAGACAAAAGCTGAGTGATCCATCTCTCCATGGTCTCCTGCTTTATTTTCTATAGCTATTCGTTTGGTTTCAATTATAAACATTCATCATGGACTAATGAGTAGTCCTAAACACCCCAATGATATTATACCATTTTAAACTTTTATTTAGGCTTCAAGAGTTATCAGTTGTCAGTTAAGAGTTATCAGTTACGTTATCAGTTATGAATTTGTTTGTGAGAAAATGGACTAAAAAGTGCCACGTAAAAAATTGCGTGAGAGTTGGCAGCCCTGCATATAACACATAACTATGGATCTGTGAGACAGAAGGATGCCCATCATTATGGTCTTTTGGCCTGTAGTGATTATTTATATTGAATGATAGAATAAAGCGGGTTACCATCCGACTCCTCCTTGATTTTCTCGCCTCAGGTTACATTCAGTGTAATGCCTATCTTTCTACATTGACTTTGCCTTTGATAGTGGCCATATACTGTTTAATTTCATGTCATTATAAATGTAATTAATATGTTGATGAGCGGTCCGAAAAGTCAAGAGTTGTACCAAGGAAGCAGTCGCGTGGTTTTTGTTTACCCTCGTTCAGAGAGAGAGAGAGAGAGAGAGAGAGAGCGAGCGAGCGAGCACCGGAAAAATACTGCCTATAGCCTACGTGGGGTTTCTGCTATGACTACCGTATTTCCACAATTAAAAGTCGGTACTCCACTGATTTAGCCGTCTGTAAGTCACTGAATTTTCTACAACACGGTCCTGCAAATATTTAACAATAGACGCCTTGTGTTAACAAATGGGGATTCAAAGGGATTCTGTCCACAGAAACGCTAGAAGGCTTTTAATTTGAAACGGAAACAGATTTCTTTTTTTTTGTTCATGTCTGTGACATATTCTACAGATATAGACGTTGAAACTGTATTGAAATGTGTAATGTTGCTGGTATGATGTCAATATAACTACCAACAGATCATTTCCCCTGTCTATTTGTGCTGACAACCGCGCGCGTCACGCTGAAAAAATAGGCGAGACGCCGAATCTCTGGATGAGCCGCCGCCGAGACGCGCTGCTCACCAGGCTGTGTGGCCCGGGTGTAAGTGAGTGAGCAGTGAGGTCGAAACAGGTCAAGTCTGAGGCAGAGAAATCACAGATCAGGTGTTGTAGTTCTACTACATGTCCACTAGATGCCGACATTAACCACATCATCTATTCAGTGAACTAAACTGCAGCCCAGCGCACAGAGAGGTAATGCATGGAGAGGACATTTGTATTGTCCTTGTTTTTGGCTGTATATTTATTTTGTGTAAGTACATTGAGAGCAACGAAAAACCTGAGTCAAATTCCTTGTGTGGGTACATACTTGGCCAATAAAGCTGATTCTGATTCTGATTAGGGAAAAAACTCTCCATACAGTTGATGAAAAATGGAGAGAGACAGGAAAAATGGGTGTGATGACAGGTGACAAAGGGTATTTTAAGGGATGACTGGTTCGTAGAGATACATTACACACGTCCATTATTGGATTGTTAACAGAGGTCATCGCCGCAATTGACCACAAGATGGCGTAAGGAGACAGTTGTCAAATGCTTCAGACTCTCAGACTCCGGTGCAGTGTTTCTACCTGCCGGTGGACAGGTGCTGCTCTAGCTCCCACCTGGGCGTGAATTACGACTGCTGCCCCTTGTTTCTGTTTTCTCCTGTCATTGTTGTTGCTCATGATCACGTCACTGTTTCACCCATCAAAGAGGCCACATTTCTTCCAGTAACCTTTCAGTGGAACATGACATGGACCACTCACAACAATAACCTGGTGGTTGTCTAAACCTGCTGATGTGTCAGCTGAGACACAACCTGTTCTCAGCTTTGCAACACGACCACACCTGCAATGACTGGTATGTTGATTATATCAGCGCATTCTTGATTAGGCCGGTGCATTTTTCTGTGAGACGAGCCACACCTCAGCAAGAGAAGAGAGACTTTGAAATGGAGGAAAAACATGGAACCAAAGCAGTCAAGCACTGCTTCATCTGGAAAGCAGCATTTTGGTCTCAAACCTTTCACAATCCAACAATCCAAATCTGTTCCAATCAGGAGAGACAAGTGAATGAAGTAAAGATAAGTGCCACTGTAAAGAATTTCACTGTAAAATAACAGTAAAATACTGGAAGCAGAGACGCCAGCATCTTACTGTTATTTCACAGTGCATCTACTGTAATTTCTTTTAACAGTATATTACTGTATATTGTATTACAGTATATTGGATTATATGACAGTAGTTTCATGGTAGTTTTACAATAACTTTACAGTATATGCCAGTATGTTACTGTTTATTTACAAAGGGTAATACTACTTTTGCATTTAATTCCTATAAATCCCCACAAATTAAAAAAAATAATAAAGTAGAAAACACAAGAGTATTCACATTAAATAAAATATTACTGTAGTTTATTACAAGTCCTCAACCATTTGTACAGCTGACTTTGTAAGACTAATAATATTTGGAACATTTGTATTATAAAACTGACAAGGTACTGCATTACCATATTTGGAAGAAACTGTCTCCAATAAAATCCTTAATGACAGTCTTTACTGAACTCATGAGCATAACCTCAGACACTGAATTAAGATATCAAGAACAGTGTAACAGAACTGCATCACAGTCTAGCTTAGAAACAAGTCTTATGCACATGTAAATGTAAACTGCATGGCAGTGAAAGTGAAAGGGAGAAAGAGAAGAGAGGGAGAAAGAGAGAGCAAACAGTGAGAGAGGATTTGACTGCAGTGTTTGGCTGGCATCCTCAATCACCGATGACAAGAGCCTGTAAAACAAACAAACAACAAAAAAAATTGAGCAACACAATATCACTGGTAAAATATAAAAATATGAAACAGACTAATGGAGGGAGGGAGAGAAAGCTAAACATACAGACAGGACAAAAAGTACAAAGAAGAGAGAACAGTAAGAGACAATGTTGCTCCTGGGAATAACACACTGACACTCCTCACTTCTCCATCTGCTGAGAGCAGAGCCGGTCCTGACCTCCCTGGGGCCCTAAGCAACATTCTGCTAAGGGGCCCTCCTACCTGACCCGTGAGCCATGTAAACCATTTGCCATTGCCACACAGTCACACCTGACAACCCAGTGCTCTCACTACAATCCAACAATTAAGTATAGCACCTGTAAATTATAGATAACAATAGCCTACTATTATTAATTTTATCACATTTTCAAATATAAAATACTATTTATACTATGGCTTGGCTGAATACTTGATGGTTATTATTTACTGAGAAATGTGCATCCATATTGCCCAGTATGCCCAGCTAATCAACATTTTAAATTGACAACTTGGTCTGTCTGTGTCTTGCTTGCTTGCTGTTCTGTGACTTTGTGCCTGACAAAAGTGAAAGTGAAATACAAATATTTATTCCGTTTGATAAACGCCAACGGGCAACAGGGTTTATGGACTGCTGCTCAGAAAAGATAACCGCATCGCGCATGAACATGCGTTCATATGCACGTGCACAAAATGAAACTCGCGCTTTCCAGCAGCAGCCTCTGTGGGGACCAGTCCAGTCCAGTCCAGTCCAGTCCAGACAATACATGGGCATGATGGCACTCCTCATAGGCGCACATAATTTTAAAACACGACAATGATTATCTAGTCTCTCAGTCAAGGTTTTAGTTACAACTCTGGACTAATGCAAGATGGAAAGCAATGGATTGACATTGACCATTGATTAAATATTGTCAAGCTCAGGAATAGCCACGTGTCACTCAAAAATGAGTATGGCAGTTTCATTAATAAAAAAAAAAAGTGTTAACATCAAAACAGAAACATCAGCCTGCAATCATCAGTACAATGTCGATGGAGAGTCACTGGACTTGTAAAGGGATGATAGCGCATATTTCCACATCTTGACAGAAAATACAGTTATATGCTGATAAATTACAGTTATCTACTGTTATTGGTTAACCGACCGCATTAACTGTTAATTTACATGCAAGGATGAATATTTAACGGTATTTTACAATTATTATCAAATGTAGTAAGATACTGTTGTAAATCCACAGTAAATTTACAGCAATTCATTATAACAGATGATATAGTGAAAATTAAGACTTGACAAGAAAGTCTTTGGCGCTTTGACTCTACAGGGAGATTTTGTAATCGAGGGGCACCGGCCCTGAGCAGCAGCAAGATAAATCCCCCTGTGGAGTCCGGACACTGGTGGTGGAGGCTGATGAAACTATAGGAAACTATACGATAGGCTGGTGAGGCTGATGAGTGAAGAAGCTGATGAAACTGATGAAGCTGATGAAGCTGATGAATCTGCGAAGACTGGGCGGAGATGGGGAGCTGGAGGGGTGAGCGCATAACAGCAGCATGAACGGACTAAAGCGGAGAGACAGAAATATATTTAAAAAGACAGCAGCAAGATGATAGGCTAACAATGGAGGTGTGTGGCTGTGCTATTGGATAGATGTGACCAGCTGATGTGAACAGCTGATATCTCAATTGACGCCCCGGGAAAAGACAGCAAGGAACTAATGAGTGAGCATGCGTGAGAGAAGAGAATGGCAGGATGGAATGAGAAGTGAAACTACAGCCTAGGCGTGTAAAAGATAGTCTCCCAGAAAAAAAGAAAAAAAAAGAAAAACATTAAGCACTGTGTTGAAACAGTGTCGTGTCTTTCCACAACTAGTGAAAGATACAGAGATAGAAAGATGCAAGCTGGTGGCAGGTTCTTTGTTCTCTGACTAGAGAAAGAGAAAAAAGGGATATAAGTATGCTTTTCAGTACAAAGTCAAGAAGTGGATAGGGGAGGGGTGAAAGTGTAACAATTGGGGTACTACTGTATGTGTGAGTTTTACATGTTCTTGACTTTCTGATAGACAGGAACAGAAACAAGTTGCATGAAGGATTCAGAACTTTTCCACTCTGCAAACAGATACACATTAAGAAAGAATGATATACTTGCATACATAATGATAAATGAATATAAATGATTTAAGCTTAATTTCTTCCACAAAAGGACTTCTAGTAGACACTTTTTTTTCTCAGTCAAACCAGGCTGAGGAAGAGCTTTAGAGATTCCCTCACAGAAACACTAGGAATTAAGGGATTTTTTTTTTTTTGTGCAGGTTTACAGGTTATTAAGTGGGAATTAATGGAAACGTTCCCGTCTCCCTGAATTTTTAATTACATTAGAAAGTAAGGAGTCAAGATTAAGGGGGTGTTTGGATGTTTCGATGGGATCTCCTCCATTAATATCTCCCTTAATTAATTTTAAGGACATTTTGCATTAATTAAGGGATGAGTTCATGTAAATTAATGAAAATGTAAGGTTATTTTAAGGGATTACTCGTTAATTATTTGTTCAATGACATAAACGCATCTTTTACTGAGACACTGCTCTCTAACAGAGGTCATCACAGCAATTGACCACAAGATGGTTGTGAAGAATCCCCAGCATTTGCCTTCCTGACTTCCTGTTTGGGTCGACCGAGCCCCGTTGTCTACAAATGTAATCAGGTCCACCTGCTGCAGACTCTTCAGACAAAGAGGCAGACTGCAGGCTGGTGTATCGTTCCTCCTTATCACTTTGGATTGTGTGAATGATCAGTGAATTCAGTTTATTCATTCAAGGATGATTACTTCTGTTTAGTAAATTTTGTTTCTTGATGTATAGATGTTGTATAGATGTATAGATGTTTTCTTATAATTTCTCTATGTTTATATATATTTCTCTTCTAGAATGTGAGCAACTGCAACGTAACCCAATTCCCCCTCGGGGATCAATAAAGTATTTCTGATTCTGATTCTGATTCTGATTCTATCTAATCTCATCAGAAATATCTCCTTTAACCAGTTTGTGCTAACAATGTCAGAAACTTCAGAAACAATGTGGAAACAATTAAATTCTGATAGATTTGATATCATATTTAGTGTTGGAGGCTTTTGTGTAATTCTGTGTTAAATATACTGTATGTTTCCTGCATTATTGTTTGATACCAAAAACTAGATAGTCTCTACTGAATGGCCCATGTGCCCATATTGCATCAACTAGCCTATAACCTATTATTGTTTTAATTCCCGGGGAGTTTCTCCTTAGAGATCTAAGTGGTCGAGAGTATATACACGTCATTTTCTATGTCATTACGCTGCTCAGGAATGTGTCTGCTGTCTTTCAGTCGCTGTCATTTCAGCTGTTTCGCCCTCCTCCTCCTCCTCCTCCTCCTCTCGCATTCCTGACGCCCTCCTAACTTAATCTCGGGAGGCGTGTGAGCCTATGCCAAACTCTATTTCTGTTTTATCAATAAAAATATTCATTGAGCATTTAACCTAGTCTCTCCTGATTGAAGTTCATTTTTATCCTGATTCTAGTGTTAAATGGTAAACATGATCCCAGTGTGTGTTGTGAAGGTGAGAACAGTTTGTATCGCAGCTGACAGGTTCAGACAACAACCTGGAATGTAACCAGACCTGAGTGTGTAGCAGAGACAACATTTAACACTTGTGGACAGGAGAAACTGACAATTCAGCACAACAATATGTTTTATTACATTTTTTTAGGCCATAGTCACTTTCAATATTTAATTTTCGGGTCATATTGTTTCCGTCGTTTCCGTGTCATCCCATATTCTTCATTGCCGTGTGATCCCATATTTGTTGTTTCCACGTCGTATTCGTCGTCCCGTCATACAGTATTCATCATTGGATCAGTAAAGGTGGCGCATTACAATCGACTGATAAACTACAGAAAGACAGGACTAAGTGTGCCTACAACTATGTCTTTTACAGCTTTATGCATTACTTGAAAAACGAAACCTAACAGAGCTTTCGGTTCCATATACAAAAATGATTTAATGACAAATTTTCGCCCGCGAGACGATGGACCTACAACATTAAATAATGGATTACTTCGTATTGGTTCACGCATGGTTGATTAATTTATAATTTTTATACAGTGTTAGCGGAGCGCATTTAGCACTCCTAAAACATTTTATAAAAAAAGCATTAAAGTCAAAACTTTTCGCCTCAGGCTCAGACCACAGATTCAAGCATTGCTTGCGGGTCCCCGTAGATCAGAGCCACGGTACCACTTTGGTGGTCTAGGTGTATAATGAGCTTGAGACGGCCTATTTGACCTGTACACCGAATTTTAGCTTCAGATAAGAATCTCAACATGATATTACAACCCCGGCAAAGGAAGTTGTTCCTTCCCCACGAGGCTGCAATAAAAAAATGAAATTTCACATCACTTATGCTGTTTTCTTGCTCGACCATATCCTTGAAGCATTATCAGCCTCCTCCTGGCCGAGTCATGAAAACACATAATCAACTCAAATATGGTTTTATTTTCTAACCCCCATGTAACTCATCGTTTGCTGCCTATTTGGCTAGATATGACTTGAAATCATGTGATCAACTCAAAATTACAACATCTAACCAAAACAGTGAAGTTCTACCCCAATTTTAATCTCGTTTATTACCATTACCCAGCATGCCACTCCACAACCGACTACATATCTCCACCCACATTGCCCAGACCATTGGTCTATTTTTTAAACCAAGCCAAATATACTTCCTGGCCAGAACGCTACACTATGGTTTTCCTCAAAGTTTCTTATGTCTTCATTAATGACTGTTGGCTGTATAAAATCCTTTTGTGTTGTTAACAACTGAACTCACCGTAGTTTCTCTCATTCATGAAAGATTTTCATTCAGTAGAAACCAGGAAAAACAAAGTCTGATGTTTGATGCTGTGTCACATTGCTGCATTAACATAAGGAAAAAAGAAAAACCCAACCTTGTTTAATAATAACTACAGATTAATAGTTTTGAGGTAGGCTGTGGTATTTTTCCCTATAGGCAACATTAGGTTACTGATGCGGTCTGTTGGTCTTTGCTTGGCTGCAGAAGCCTGTAGTCCAGACAAAAGCTGAGTGATCCATCTCTCCATGGTCTCCTGCTTTATTTTCTATAGCTATTCGTTTGGTTTCAATTATAAACATTCATCATGGACTAATGAGTAGTCCTAAACACCCCAATGATATTATACCATTTTAAACTTTTATTTAGGCTTCAAGAGTTATCGAGAGTTAAACAGGTCAAGTCTGAGGCAGAGAAATCACAGATCAGGTGTTGTAGTTCTACTACGTGTCCACTAGATGTCGACATTAACCACATCATCTATACAGTGAACTAAACTGCCACCCAGTGCACAGAGAGGTAATGCATGGAGAGGATATTTGGATTGCTTTAAAATGGGTCAAATAACTGAAGTAACTGATAAAATCCATTATTCTTGCATTAAAATGTTGATATTGAAAATTAATACAGCATGTATTGACAACAAAAACATGTGTGTCCCATGTGGGCCTTGTTTTAGAATTGTTTGATATTGATATTGAGTACCAAAAAAAATCCCTTTATTTTTTTAATTGCACAGGAATGTAGCCTACTAACTTTCCCTAAGTAAGTGGCCCAGTGATAACAGCTAATACATCAGGGCCATGGTTAATTTCTACAAATCCGCATCACTCAAATATTCATTAAAAAACTTCTTTCTGCACAAAAAAACCCCAAATAATTAAGCAACAAAATGCAACTATATAATCTGTACAGTGTTCTTCCATGATAAGAATTGTTGTAATTGAAAATTCCCCTCTACATTTCAACATCTGTTGATTTGTCACTTTTGGATTACGAGTGTTACTCGTTACTACAAAAAAGTAATCTGATTACTTTAACACATTACCCCAACACTGCTACTATACTGCAACACATCGAAGTAACACTGATAAATTAAATAACATGTAATTATATTTCATAACACTTTAATAAATCATATATAATAATAAAATAATACATGAATTACTTTAATTACAATTTGCTTTACAAGCAATAAAAAAAGATAACATTTATTAAGATGGGCTAAATGAACTTCCAATACATGAAATAAAAACAAGCTTACAGTAAAATAAAACTTACAGATAAAATGAGAATAAAATAGGTAAAAACAAATTATATTACAACCTGCCTGTAAAAATGTGTTTTCTGATCTGATCTACAGTTGAATGTGACTCCTCAGGCAACACCTTCCAAAGCCCAGAAGCCCGGACGGTAAAAACGCCATGTGACCTTTGACCTTTAGCCTAGACTTGAGAGTGTCCAGGAAGACACTGAGGTCTTTCCCCGGTCCGTCCATCGGCTGACCAGGTGAGGAGGGACACAAAGGTGACCCTACTTTTTTTTTTTGGCTTTTGAGAAGGATGTAGTAACTGTTCTCTGTTTACTTTTCTAGATTTATTCATAGCTTCATCAGTGAATTTTTCATTATACAACCCTCTTGGATGAAAGTTTTAAATCTTAATATCTTATTTCAGTGTTTGAAAACACAACTACTGTACATATAAAACATAAAAAATAAGGTTAAGCCTTTCCATAGTGTCAGGCCTCATATCAAAAGGTCAGTAAATCACTTTCTCAACATGTGCTTTAAAGGCAAAGATTCTTAAAGACTTAAAGACTCAGTACAGTTCAGTTCTCATTTCCGCTTCAGGTTAAGTTCAGCTCTTTGGAAAGGTGAGGGTCCTGCTCACAGAAGACTTCTATCATAATTAAACTGGCTTCTTTTCCTTTCCTTCGCACTATGTCAATCACTTCTCGTGCTTTGTCTAGCCCGGCTTTTGTTCTGGCCGACTCCATTTCTTCATCATTTATTACCATCTGCCGCAGAAGTTCATCCAGCAAATTGTCTAGAACAGGTTTAGACACTCGCTTGATAAACTCTGGTCGAGCTGCGAGGAGCCTCTTCTCTGCTGAGAGACTCAGAGCCCTTGGTGGATTTTCCCTGCCTGGACAAGGACCTGGAAGTTGGAAAAAGACTTCTATTCAACAAGCAGCAGTCACATTGTTACAGAGACCTCTTAGAAATTAGAAGAATTTGAACAGGACCAAATTAAAATATACACTAGTATGTTAGATATAATACAATGTTTAACACCATGGCCCTGATGTAAAATTGCCTGACTTTTCTATGACTTTACATAACTAAACTGGAGCACTTCCATGGCCTAAAATGTCCTTCCTTCCTGGTTTTTTAATGCTGGTTTTCTAAAGGGATGAACAGTTTGCTGTGAACTTGGCTTAATTCCTACATATCTGATAGAATGCACTGTTTCACACAACAACATTATCTCAGAACACTCTAAAGTTAACTTTGGCGTACCACAAGGTCCTGTGCTAGGGCCTTTGCTTTTCTCTATTTACATGCTTGGCATCTGTAGCCATGGTATTAAATTTCATTGTTAGGCCCATTAAACCTAATGAACTTCCAATACATGAATGTGCAGCCATGCCAAGACTATTCTATTCTATTCTATTCTACTTCTAATTGACTGAGTGATGCTGTAGCAGGATTATGTCTTTACCAGTCAGATCAAGCTCATGTTCCCAGACTTGTCTCCTCTCTTCATCTCGGACCATCAGAGTCACTTCCTCTGTGCTCGTATTCAGGCGAATCTCAAATGTTGGGAGGTAATTTGCTCCATAATTTAGATAAAATGGTGCATGCTGAAAACCAGGAGAAATGTGTTTTTTTCAAAATAATATGTTGATGTAATAATAATGTTTGTGTTTTGCATTTAAAACAACTGAATCTATATTCAACATGTAGCCAATTATTAATTTCTTTTTTTTTAATAATATCCAAAGTTAACCAGAAATGACATAAATTGTGTTTGCATGTTACAGCACTAACAGAGACATTTTGCAGGAAGTTGTATTTGACATACTCACCTTAGGCTGTACTTTATACTCCTCAGGGTTACAGTGGAGACTGTAACTTTGGTCTGTGGTGAGATGGCAGTAGGAAGGAGTCTGGATATACTCAGCATTTTCTTGTTGCCTTTTCACCTTCAATGATATCAGAACATTTGTATTTGAGAGATTATGCTCATTTACATAGACAGTGGTTTCACTGTCCTGTTCTTGAGGACATTCTTCTCTACAGTTTTACATGTTTAGATATACAGTATATACCACCATACATCACTGTATGGCAGCTGTCCATATAAACTAACTCAGTTTTTTGTGCATACTAGCTGCCCATGTATTAAAAAGATGAAAGGACATTATGAGTGCTGGCATTTCTTACCACACTGTGACAAAGTTTGACAGGTATAGAGAGGAGTTAAGTGTCTCACTGACTGATCAATCTAATGTGGCTCATCATGGAAATGCTGCTGTGATTCAAAAAAAAAAGAAAAAAGTTGTGGTAAACTATTATGCGACAGGGAGCTTTACCTCCTGAAGAGGAACGTTGTTTGGCAGCAGAAACACGTTGAGTTTTCGTCTCTGCTTTCTGTCTGGTGGTCCGATGAACAGCAGAACTAGACCACAGATTGGCTTGGTGAAAGGTAGAAACGTCTTAATGTAATCCCACACTAGGCCAAAGGCAGAGAGGTGGGGGACATTCACACCCACATGAGTTTCTGTAATCTCCACTGGCTGGAGGATGCTCATTCCATCATCAGTGATGTGGACAACAGACAGGCTTTCACTTTCAGGAAGTGGTGCTGTGAATACAGAGAGCCATCCAAGATTTAGTATCACTGGTGTCAACCCCTTTAAAATGTCATGTCATGTTCATGTCAGTAACTCTAGGTCTTTTTCATTAAAAAAGTTCAACAATAATCAATACATAATCATGACTGAATAATGTGCCTACCGGGGGAGGTTTCACAGTGTGGGAGGTGGAGCTGACAGACAGAGTTCTGGGGACACTGGATGCTGAACAGCGGGCCTGCAGGCGTCTTGCCAGCTGAGTGGAGGAGGCCCTCATCCCACTGGACGGTCCTGTAGAGCACCTCCCCCTCCTGAGCCATAGTAAACACCAGACCAGTCAAAGTACACTGGAACACACCTGAACCAGGGGACTTGAACCTGTAGGACATACAACGGTTGTATTCATCTGCTGTGCAGTGATCTTTAGTCTCCCATCATCCCCCTTCACTTCCTATATAAACAGGGAAAGTATTATGTATTAGTAATATGTAGTATGCCTTACCATTTACCTTTAGAGCTGCTACAAATTCTCATTTTCTCACTTATGAGATAAAATGGCCCAACCTACTATCATTCAACATAGTGTATGCTTAAGTGTTAACATGGAGCCTGCTATCACTCAACATTGTATATGCAAAGGCGTTAGCACGGAGCCTGCTATCACCCAATGTACTGTATACCAAAGTGTTAGCATGGAGCCGCGGAGCCAGAGATCTCCCCACAGTCAAGGCTGCAGACCTTCACTGTCAGGCCAGCTCCATGCTCAGGCCTCTTTTTCGCTAGTTATTTTTGACTCCCATACAGTACAGAAGGAATACTAGTTTCACCCAGGTCCAAACTGAAAACACGGTAGGTGATGTTATTTTGCAATGATCTACCAGGGACACGTGGATGTTTTTGGTGTCTATGGCTGAATCCAAATGTCCGGACTTCGGCGGACTTGCAGACTTTACGGCACGCTCCGGTGAAGTCCAGGAGGGTTTAGGGCCGTCCACTGTCAAAATGTATCAAGTCTGTAAGGGCTCTCATGCAGATTTTTGGGGTGGTCCACGCAGACTTCCAGCGGGTCCGCTACCTTGCAGACTTCTCTGGCAATATTTCCCATCGTTCATTGCATGACAGGTGATACGTCAGCTGACACCAAGGCAGAAGTCAAACATGACAGAAAACAGGCCAAGAGGGTTTTCCTTTGTGAGTTATTAACATCTAAGCATATTCAGCCAGCATTGACTGTAATCAGCCTGTAATGGCTAATGGACTTCTCTGCTCTGCACCCTTCAGCGATCGATTGTTTAACGTTTATTTTGCGTCGGTGGTATCCACGGCAACAACCGAGGGGAGAAGTCCCGTCCCATTTGCCCCATGTATGCAGTCCCGCTCCCCTGAGCCCTTGCGAACTCACGTAGTTACGCTGAGCACTTCAGTCAACGTCAGCATACGTAAAACCATAGTCTGCGAGTCTGCAGTCCGGACATTTGGATTGGGCCTATGTTCTCATCACTTAATGCTGCACTAAGCAATTTTCCAACCACTAGAGGGTGACAGAAACCGCAACACATTTGTAAATAAACCCCAGCAAAGACTGGACTACGGAAGCCCCAAAAGACAAACCTAGCAAAGGACTGTGCAATAGCTAAGCTAACGTAGGCTACCTATGGAGAAGTGTCACCGCTTACCAGAATCGTTTTGCCAGATTTTTCTCCCACTGAAAGTTACATGTCCACCTTAAGACTGAGACTGTGGGTGGTTTTGTGTGTCTGTGCATGTGTGGGTTTTCGGGTTGCTTCACCAGCAAACCAACCAACTCTTACTGTTAGTATTGTAACGACCCATAGACTTTGCTTAGGTCGCCCTAAACGTACCCTCCATAAAATTAAACTAGCCTACACACATCCATTCATATCTTCACTTAACTGATTTGCCCACCAGTTCCCGCTACCCGTCCTCTTTTCCTTCATAGTGGCGTGCGGCATCCACAGTTAGGTAAGGAGCAAGTTAAAGACTGTGTTGCATCCTCTGATCTGATCGACAAAACACTGTGTGTCCACAGTAAAGTCCGAGTTAGTTTATCCCCTCGCATGCGGTTAAATAAAAGAATGACTCCCATCCTTCAAATTGATTTGGATGCTGGGGATTTGTCTGTTTAACACTAAAAGTAGACCTACAAAGCCTAAGCCCAGTTGTGCTCTAGAGCCTAGGTGGATATCCGGATGGTGGCTGACAGACAGGCTGACTGACTGACTGACTGACTGAATAAAATGGTAAACTAATAAAATAAAACAAATGAAATATAACTACAGTAGCCTAAAGTCTGTGAGTAAACTGAACATCTGTTATTTTGGAAGGATTATTAGGCTATATGTGGAAAAAAAACAAAAAAAATAAAAATAAAGAATAAAATAAATGATGTCTTTTTTTGTTGTAGGTATATTGGATTTGTACAGACTAGATTCTTAATTTCACACACTGATGAAGTTAATATAAATGATTAATTAAAACATGTTCAGTTGCACAATATCACATCTTCAATATCACATTACTTTTTCTGAATTTAGGTTTATGCCATGGTATCATTTCAGAACCGGTATCGCGATACTTGGTAACCGACAACCACACACTTAACAGGTAAGTTGACCAATGGGGTAATCTACCTATACCAAATCTTTGGGTACTTGGGTTAAAAACAACCAAAAAACAACCATGATGTTAGTAGTAGGAGTGTATTAATCAATGTTCTAACTGCTATTTGACCACGCAGGTAAAAAAAACAGAATGATTTAGAATGATAGCTTGATAATCATCAAATTTGGTCATTCTGTGATATAATTACCTGTATAAAGACTCAGTTAACAGTTCAGGTGTAAAGTTTGTTCGGGCCTAGAAAACAGAAAGGTACAAAATTAGTTGTTTTTCTACAAACTTGTAGTAGTGTGCTATAAAAGCGAGCAAAAATACTCACACTATCCATATTCAACTCAAGTACATTGGACAGGGTTAGAGAGGATCCACCATCAAGGCTGAATGCTGGGTAGAGAGGCTCAGTGAAAGTGGTGTGGATGGTGTGAAGGAGAGTCTTTTTGTCAGAGGAAAGCCAGTAGAATGACAAGATGCCAGCCGGCCAGTCCAGATACACTCCTAGTCTATGGGGTCTGGCCAGGAATGCCTTGAAGTCAGTGACCGGGGCAGGTATAAACGTCTCCCTACGTTTGTGTCGGAAAGAGTAACCATTTCGCACACAAATGCTGAAACACCAGGCCTTGTCATTTAATCCAATTTCCACATCCCTCCATCCTTTCCTGTCGATACTCTTATATGCCAGTCCAACAGACACAATTCCTTCCCACTCCACCTCCCAGTAGCAGCGCCCAGTCAGACCCTCTCTACAGAGCACCTGGTTCACTTCATCAAATCTCTCTGGGTGATCAGGATATGGCTGCTTTTCTTGTATATACTCCACTCTCCTGTTCCCCTCTGAGAGGACGAGGTGTTTATTTGCTGTGTTGGGGTCCAGTGTGAGTTCACAGGCATCTATAAAGAAATAGGTAATCATTTATCAGCAATTATGCCAGTTTAACAGTCCAGTTAAACAATTCAGTGGATGAAGGGGCTCAGTGAATCACATCCTTACACTTCTTCAGTAGCTGTGGGTTTACCCAGTGCTCCCCGTCTTGGTCCACACTGAGGCAGAGGAACAGACAGTGAAACAGTGATTTCAGCTACTTTCAACTAGATTAACAAGCTCATCAAAAGTGTTAAAAATAATAATAATAATAATAATAATAATAATAATAATAATAATAATATAATAATAATAAAAACCAAGTTACAAAGTCCTATAAAGGTGCAAACAAATGAACAATGTTTGTAATTTATACAGTAATTGATACGCAAAATTATTAAAACTAAATTGAATTGATAACATATAATTATTGATAACACATTGATAATTAAATATCATTGCGTTCTCATTATTGTGTTCATATAAGGCAAATGGAAATAGATGTCAGGGTTTCCTCAAATTCTAACAAAAGTCTACGTACGGGCAACATGGTTGAAGTTAGGGGAAAGTTTTGGGGTCATGGTTTGATGTTTGACAACTTCCTGGCCGGTATATGCTTGTTGGTTGTCTGGAACACGCTAGCACCATCTGGCATCAGATCCAGGTTGCCAAGATGGAGGGAACAGACCTTCACGTGGTGTTCCAGGACCGCGCCAACGCCTTTGGCTCAGTCCCTCACAACCTCCTCTGGACTGTTTTCGACTTCTTCAGGGTCCCAGTGGCCCTCACAAGCCTCGTCAAGGCCTAATTCCTGGATGTACAGCTATGTTTGACAACAGCAGACTGCACCACAGCGTGGCAACGTCTGGAGGTGGGAATCATGGCTGGCTGTACCATCTCCCCGCTAGCCTTCACCATGGCCATGGAGGTGATCATTAGAGCATCTCGATGGGTGGTTGGAGGACAGTGCATAAGACCTGGCCTGAGGCTGCCGCCTGTCAGAGCATACATGGACGACTCCACAACACTCACCATGACCAAGGCTTGTACTGTACGGCTGTTGAGGAAGCTTCAAGAAAACATCAAGATGACTCGGATGAAGATCAAGCCGGGAAGCATTTCCAGGAAGGATGCCGTCAGTGGCCTGGAGAGCATCAACAGAACCACACTCCCTGGCAAGTTGAAGCTCTGGTATATGCAATTTGGGCTCCTTCCACGCCTCGTGGCCAGTAACCCTATATGAAGCTCCAATCTTGAAGGTGGAAAAGAGAGAGAGAGACTGATCAGCTCATACACAAGGAAGTGGCTTGGTCTTCCCAGGTGCCTCAGCAGCATAGGGCTCTACGGCAAAGGAGTCCTAGAGCTACCCATTTCCAGTCTCTCAGAGGAGTACAAGTGCGCCAAAGTAAGACTGAAGATGATGCTAACAGAGTCGAGTGATCCATTTGTAGCCCAAGCTGCCCCCACCCTGGCTACTGGGAGGAAATGGACCCCATCAGAAGCAACCAAGCAGGCAAAGGCGGCGCTCAAGCACAGGGACATCGTGGGCTCCCCTGCTGCACTGCAAGGGAGGAGTGGTCTTGGCCTTGGGGCCAGCACACCAGCCTGGAACAAGGCTACTCTCAGAGACGCAGGCTTGTGGTGCAGGAGATACGTCAGCAGGAGGAGGCAGCAAGGTGCGCAAAGGCCGTCGCTCAGGCAAGGCAAGGGCAATGGATGAGATGGGAGGGAGTGGAGAAGAGAAAGATCTCCTGGAAAGAGCTGTGGGAAATAACAATCAGAGCGAGCTTCACCATCAAGGCTGCCTATGATGTCCTGCCATCTCCCAAGAATCTCAGCCAGTGGTATGGAGAAGACCCCACATGCTCTCTCTTCCCGACTCCAGCAACACTAAAACACATCCTGGTGGGCTGCAAGACCAGCCTCACTCAAGGCCGATACACCTGGCGGCACAACCAGGTGCTACAGTGTCTTGCAGCAGTGCTGGAAAGTCGGCGGATGAGCGTCAACGCCCTTCCTCCCCCTTCATCCCACTGGCCGGTGACAGCATTTGTCCGGGAAGGTGAGGGTCAAGCCAGACTTGCCACATCCAGAGACCAGACACCGGGCGGCTAGGCGGGGCATGCGATTTGAAGATGGTGGCAGACTTAGGCCAGTGGCTCTGCTTCCCAGCTGAGATCACGTCAACCAACCTCAGACCAGACCTTGTGCTATGGTCGGCCTCACTCCATCTCGTTTACATCATTGAGCTTACAGTGCTCTGGGAGGATGCAGTGGAGGAGGCCTACGAGCACAAGAAGCTGAGGTACGCTGAGCTTGCAGCCGATGCGCAACAACGTGGCTGGAAAACAAAGGTCCAACCGGTCGAAGTAGGCTGCAGAGGGTTTATAGCCACATCAATATCAAGGCTACAATATTAAGACCTCTCCAGAGCTGCTGAAAAGGGTAGTCAGTGGCTCTGGATGAAGAGAACGGACTCCACCTGGGCCCCCAAGTGAGTAGATGGCATCTAGGGGGTGAGCCCGGGATGCCGGGATTCACTGCTGAACCCTCTGGAGGTGTCGTGGGCCTATCAGTGAAACATTGAGGAAAAAGCAGCATGTCTCACATGTGCAATTAAGGGATATTAACATCTAGTCCTACATAACAGATCTTTTGTTTGTTGAAAAACAATTGACCTAACAAGTGCATCAAGCAAGCCATCTTTAATTTACCTCATGATGGCATATCAATGGTAGAAAAGAAAGGTAGGATAATCATACACCTGTTCTCAAGGTAGGGTGTAATCATTTATACATTACATATATATATATATATATATATATATACACAGTTCGGTCCATTGTTTGCTGATACAGTGCAGTATCTGAACTGCTAAGCAGGTCGTTTCAAGGCTTCCCTTTATCAGGCTTACCTTTAGCCTAAGATTGCAAGTACATTATGGTTTCTGAACTGCTGAGGGGCAGTACTGTTTCTGAATTGCTGAGAATGCGTGTACCTTGATTTCAATCGTTTTACCCATTGAAGGAACTCTGCTTGCAGGTACAAAAATCAACAAGCCTTTATTGTGGTTGGTTAAAAATTATGTGAATCAAAGCTATTGTTGTCTTCATCCTAACCTATTCAAATTTGTTTTGCGTGACTTGCTCCAATGACATCTGGTCGTTACCTGTCTAGGCTAGCTAGTTTATGTTACAAAGCAAGGAGTGAAACGTGAAAAACTTTACAGCATAGCTTAAATATTACTTGTTCAAACCTACAGGCTGACAAGTTTCATTGCCTCCTTCACCTCCGCCGTCCTCTGTGTGGGGAGGAAGAAAGATGTTAATAATTGTTTATTGGCAAACACTAACGCTTTACTCTGAAATTGAGGTCCGGAAATCAGAGCATGTCTTGTCCACACCTTTTCTGTATTGACAAACCAAGAGCAAAAGGAAAAAAAAAGCACACCTCTCTTTCCTTTCCTGTGGTGTCAACTCAAAAGCAAAAAGGCAGTGAAATTGCTTTTTTATTTATTGCACTTCATTGAGTAAAATGATTGAAATGAAGGTACACACATTCTAATTAGAGTATTTAAAGCCAGTAGGGTCAGCTGCCCATTATCGTTTAACAAAACGATAATGGGCAGACTGAGACTTATGGTAGGCTAATGTTTGAAAAATATACTTGATAACCTTAATACCTTTTCTCATCCAACATCCAAATCAGGTTTCTACACACAAGGGACAGTTACCTTAGATATTATGTATTGGTAAATTCTTATTATAATTATTATTATTACTATAATTAATTATAGTACATTTTTTCTTAAACCATGTAATCAGGTAACTTCCCTAGAAACCATCCTCTGAGATGCTCTATGAACTGTAGAGAAAATTCAAATTTTCATACAGGGACTATGAAACCATTTATCTCATGCGAAAATATACATATACAAAAACAAATATATATATATATATATATATATATATATATATATATATATATGTTTATATACTGTGTACACACACACTTATATACTGAACACACACAGCAACCTTCATGTTTATATTTGAACAATTTTAGAATACAACTATGAAATTAGTTTTGACATTGCAGCTGCAGTTGTGACATTGCTAGAAAAAAATGTAACTGACTCAAATGCGAACAGCTGACCCAATGATCGGCTTTGTGGCTTCATTTGGTCCAGTCTGAGAGTTCTCGACTCAGTTTGTAGCAATCTTAGATGCCCTTTTGTCACTATAATCATAAAATGTTCTCATGATTTGACACTGGTTGAGCTGATGAAGGAGGGGGCCGGACCTTTACCTGGACAGTGTTAACAAAGTCCACAAGAAATCCACATTGCTATGGTTATTATTCACATAATTATTCCCATAAAAGAAATTATCATCATTCAAATACTTGGGAGTGCATGGGACAGTGCACTATCCTGGAGCCATCATGGGGACTTTGTCTGTAATAACAGTAATAATAATGTAATAAATAGTGAAATATCCTCATGGAAGGTAATGTTGCGTAGCCGCATGCCCCGTCTCAAGCTCACAGATGTCTGGAGAAATTCTCATCAGAAAATGTTGATAATGAGACCTTGCAGAGCTTGTTTTTCTGTCCAGGTAGAAACAAGTTTCCTTTGTTAGTGTAGCTACACTGACCAGCTGTTCTCCAGACTTTTTCTCCAGACCTCTGTGAGCCTGAGATTGAGGTGTGGCTGTGCAAGATTATAGAAAGTAATTCACAAGGTTACAAACTGGTGCTAAATGTTGGTATCACAATTAGTTTAAAAGCAGAGAAAATCCTACACAAGTCAGTTGTTTATTTACTGACATTAACCTGCATGTAAAGCCAGACTGAAATGGTCATGTGTTGAGCAGGTTGAGGAATGCATACCTGACAGAGTCCAGTCCCCAGTGTGGATCGTCCAGTCCAGGAGAGAGCAGCTTCACTCCTGAATCCTGCAGGTCGTTGTTACTCAGGTACAGCTCTCTCAGACTAGAGGACTGGGAGATGAAACCTGAGTCCAGAGATCCACAGCTGAAAGCAGAAAGGACATCGGACTTCAGCATCATGGGTTCCAGGACCGCGACCGCAGCCTGCTGAAAACAGACCACTTTGGTCTATTTTGTCTGCATAACGGTAAGAGGATGGCTTTTAATTTTACTAGGCTATTGTATGTATGTATTTTTTTGCCCCCTACGTTTAAGCTTTATGTATCTATAGAATAATAGCAAAAACAGCATTGGCCAAGATACATGTGACTATCGCTTAGCTGTTGTTTCAGAACAATGGACAGCGCTGTTTTTTGTGTGTATGTTGTTGATAGTGTTGCATGATAGTGTTGCGCGTGCAGTGGGCTGCTGTGTGTGTGTGTGAAAGTGTTGGACCATGTAATGAGCAGTGAAGTCTCTCTCTCTCTCTCTCTCTCTCTCTCTCTCGGAAAGCGCACCCGTTAGGCTATTATTATTTATTTATTTATCTCCGCCCCTAACATTAGTTATTTTAGAGACCCCCACAAAGCTCTGATTATAACTCGAACCCTGTGGCCACCCCACAGTTGTCTCTCTCTCCACTCCCTGGAAGGTCAGTTGTTTATTTACTGACATTGACCTGCATGTAAAGCCAGATTGACATGGTCATGTGTTGAGCAGGTTGAGGAATCCATACCTGAGAGAGTCCAGTCTCCAGTGTGGATCCTCTAGTCCAGCAGAGAGCAGCTTCACTCCTGAATCCTGCAGGTCATTGTTACTCAGGTCCAGCTCTCTCAGACTAGAGGACTGGGAGCGGAGAACTGAGGCCAGAGCTTCACAGCTTCTCTCTGACAGCTTACAGCCACTCAGCCTCAATGGACATGAAAATATGAAAAAATGTTATTCTCTTTTATGTTAATGTCAGTGTTTTCTTTCAATAATTACTACTAATAATGATAATGTTTATTTATGTAACCCTTATCTAAAAGCAGAGATTACAGTGTACTTTGAATGGTGCTGTAGCTCACTGAATTGGGTCATAACGAAGCCATAACGATAATATCAAGCTATATAAAGCAGATTTAAAAGATGATATTGAATTCATTAGTCTAAGTCCCTCAGGTAGGCATTCCAGTGTAGAGGCACTGATGGCACCTGTGGGGAAGACCATGAAGGCCTGGCCACCCCACAGTTGTCTCTCTCCACTCCCTGGAAGGTCAGGTGTTTATTTACTGACATTAACCTGCATGTAAAGCCAGATTGAAATGGTCATGTGTTGAGCAGATTGAGGAATCCATACCTGAGAGTTTCCAGTCTCCAGTGTGGATCCTCCAGTCCAGCAGAGAGCAGCTTCACTCCTGAGGCTCCTGGATGATTGTAGCTCAGGTCCAGCTCTCTCAGATGGGAGGGGTTGGAGCTCAGAGCTGAGGCCAGAGAAGCACAGCCTTCCTCTGTGAGCAGACAGCCTGACAGCCTGCACACACAACACAATTTATATTTTTTAATATACAACTCTGAAATGAGTTGTGACATTGTAGTCAGATGCTAGCAAAATATGTAACTGTCTCAAACGCAAACAGTTGACCCAATGACGGCTTCACTTGGTTCAGTTTGAGGGTTCTCGACTCAGTTTGTGACAAAATCTTAGATGCCCTTTCTGGTATTTTAGGTTTCAAAAACTAAGGCCACAAGGAGAGGGAATAGTGAAATATCCTTATGGAAAGTAGTGTATAGGGCTACAAAATAGTGCTAAATGGTGGTATCACACAATTGGTTTAAAAATCATGTAAGCAGGGAAAATCCTACACAGGTCAGGTGTTTATTGACAGGCATTATCTTGCAGGTAAAGCGATTGAAATGGTCATGACATTAACCTGAATGTAAAGCAGTATTTAAATCGTCATGTGTTGAGCAGGTTGATGAATCCTGACCTGAGAGTTTCCAGTTTACAGTGTGGACTCTCCAGTCCAGCAGAGAGCAGCTTCACTCCTGAATCCTGCAGGTCGTTGATACTCAGGTCCAGCTCTCTCAGACTAGAGGACTGGGAGCTGAGAACCGACGACAGCCCCTGACAGCATTTCTCTGTGAGCTTGTTTTGATTCAACCTGACAAAATTAAAAGAGACATTTACCTTTATATTTTAGGTGTTTCATTTCCTGAGCAACTCACTGTCATTGAGCAGGAATGGGTTCAGTGTCTCACTCAAGTACATTTGGATAAAGAACATTTTATGTTTCAAAACTCAAACATGATGCTCTAATCCGGTGCAAACTTTTAATAGAATTAAAAGAAGAGAAAAAAAAAGGAATACAGCACAATACATTTTTATCATACAGGGTTTATACCATACAAAATGTTATTGTTCAATCAATGCAGAAAATCTGAAGAAAAAGATATACTACCAATAATATAAAAAACACAGAACATACACATATCAAAAACAGTTTGCAATTTTGCAGTTACAACATAAATGCTAAAAGCAACATAAAAGTTCCATAAAAGCATCAGAATACCTGAGAGTTTCCAGTCTACAGTGTGGACTCTCCAGTCCAGCAGAGAGCAGCTTCACTCCTGAATCCTGCAGGTCGTTGTTACTCAGGTCCAGCTCTCTCAGACTAGAGGACTGGGAGCTGAGAACTGAGGCCAGAGCTTCACAGCTTCTCTCTGACAGGTTACAGCCACTCAGCCTTAATGGACATAAAAATATGAAAAAATGTTATTCTCTTTTATTTTAATGTCAGTGTTTTCTTTCAATAATTACTACTAATAATGATGTTTATTTATGTAACCCTTATCTAAAAGCAGAGATTACAGTGTACTTTGCATGGTGCTGAAGCTCACTGATTGGGTCATAACAAAGCCATAATGATAATATCAAGCTATATAAAGCAGATTTAAAAGATGATACTGAATTCATTAGTCTAAGTCCCTCAGGGAGGCATTCCAGTATAAAGGCAATGATGGCAAAAGAGCAATCACCTTTAGTCTGGAGTTTAGACTGAGTGTCAGTCAGAAGGACCTGAAGATCTCAGCTTGCTCTCCCGCTTATAGGGAACTAAGAGTGCAACTCAGGGCCAAAACTAGCCAAATTCAGTGAAATCTATTCATTATTAATTAATTCTATATTACCAGGTACCGAGTTGAAAGATGCTAAAATTGGGGATATATGATTTGTGATGGCCCCGGCTGTCTGTCCTCCCCATAGTTGCCTCTCTGTTTGTCTCTGTCTGTCTCTATCTCCATATCTCCTAAATGCTCTGCCAGCCCACTTGCCTTCCTGCTGGACCGTCCTGCCCTGCCCTTGGTTGCTGACAGACTGCACCTGTGGGGAAGACCATGAAGGCCTGGCCACCCCACAGTTGTCTCTCTCCACTCTCCGGAAGGTCAGTGGTTTATTTACTGACATTAACCTGCATGTAAAGCCGGATTGAAATGGTCATGTGTTGAGCAGGTTGAGGAATCCATACCTGAGAGAGTCCAGTCTCCAGTGTGGATCCTCCAGTCCAGCAGAGAGCAGCTTCACTCCTGAAGCTCCTGGATGATTGTAGCTCAGGTCCAGCTCTCTCAGATGGGAGGGGTTGGAGCTCAGAGCTGAGGCCAGAGAAGCACAGCCTTCCTCTGTGAGCAGACAGCCTGACAGCCTGAACACACACACAACACAAGCTACATGTTTATATGTTATAGTTTTTAGTATACAACTATGAAATTAGTTGTGACCTTTCTGTCAAATGCTAGCAAAAAATGTAACTGACACAAATGCGAACAGTGATCGGCTTCGTGGCTTCATTTGGTCCGGTCTGAGAGTTTCGACTCAGTTTGTGACAGAATATTAGAAGTGCTTTCGTGTATTTTAGGCTTCAACTAATAAGGCCACAACAAAAGGAAAAAAAAATTAGCTTCAACTAATAAGGCCACAACAAAAGGAAATATGAAATATCCTCATGGAAAGTAATCTTGCATAGCCACAACTCTTATCTCAAGCTCACAGAGGTCTGGAGAAATTCTAGTCAGAAAATGTTGGGTAACCAGACCTTGCAGTGGCAAGCAGTGTAAAGCAGTGTAAAGCAGGATTTAATTGGTCATATGTTGACCAGGTTGAGGAATCCTGACCTGAGAGTTTCCAGTCCACAGTGTGGACTCCCCAGTCCAGCAGAGAGCAGCTTCACTCCTGAATCCTGCAGGTCATTGTTACTCAGGTCCAGCTCTCTCAGACTAGAGGACTGGGAGCTGAGACCTGAGGCCAGAGCTTCACAGCTTCTCTCTGACAGCTTACAGACACTCAGCCTGAAGAAAGATTAGAAAAACCTTGAAAACATTTGTTTTTTTCCCTCCAACAACACAATTTATATTTTTTAGTATACAACTCTGAAATGAGTTGTGACATTGTAGTCAAATGCTAGCAAAATATTTAACCGTCTTAAATGCAAACAGTTGATCCAATGACGGCTTCACTTGGTTCAGTTTGAGGGTTCTCAACTCAATTTGTGACAAAATCTGAGATGCCCTTTCTGGAATTTTAGGTTTCAAAAACTAAGGCCACAAGGAGAGGGAATAGTGAAATATCCTTATGGAAAGTAGTGTATATGGTTACAAAATAGTGCTAAATGGTGGTATCACACAATTGGTTTAAAAATCATGTAAGCAGGGAAAATCCTACACAGGTCAGGTGTTTATTTATGGACATTATGTTGCAGGTAAAGCGATTGAAATGGTCATGACATTAACCTGAATGTAAAGCAGGATTTAAATGGTCATGTGTTGAGCAGGTTGATGAATCCTGACCTGAGAGTTTCCAGTCTACAGTGTGGACTCCCCAGTCCAGCAGAGAGCAGCTTCACTCCTGAATCCTGCAGGTCGTTGTGACTCAGGTCCAGCTCTCTCAGACTAGAGGACTGGGAGCTGAGAACTGAGGCCAGAGCTTCACAGCTTCTCTCTGACAGCTTACAGCCACTCAGCCTCAATGGACATGAAAATATGAAAAAATGTTATTCTCTTTTATTTTAATGTCAGTGTTTTCTTTCAATAATTACCACTAATAATGATGTTTATTTATGTAACCTTTATCTAAAAGCAGAGATTACAGTATACTTTGCATGGTGCTGTAACTCACTGAATTGGGTCATAAAGAAGCCATAACGATAATATCAAGCTATATGAAGCAGATTTAAAAGATGATATTGAATTAATTAGTCTAAGTCCCTCAGGTAGGCATTCCAGTGTAGAGGCACTGATGGCAAAAGTGTAGACAACTGTGGCCACCTCACAGTTGTCTCTCTCTCCACTCCCTGGAAGGCCAGTATTACATTTCTTCAGGGACTATCTTAAGCTGTGTACTGTGTACTGGTTTCCAGGAGCATGGACACAATGGGTGTGCTGGTCAGGCACAATGAGCACAAAATGATGATCCAGGTGACAATTTATTGCAAAGTGAATTATTGACAAATGACTTTTGAAAGGAATAAGTTGATTGATGGTGGTGGTTGTAGACAATTGACTGCTCTTTGTTCTACAAAATATAATAGAAAAAACACAATCATCCATGGAAATAGATTATCAGTATTTCTCTAAACAAACACAATAATATGCATAAAGGAAACGTCTCTAAATAATAAAGGATTACTCAAGTAATCAGCAGCTGCTTCAATCTGAACAAGTCAATTTTGACTGAGACAGAAATAGAGAGAAGTGCAGTATTATAAATGACATGATATCAAAGCATGGATGATCTTCTCTCAATCATCCCGATTCATGGTTGTGTATGAATTTGGATCAGAATAAAACACATTCTGGAAAAATTTTAAGTGAAATTGAAAATACAGATGTAAAATGGCTCCTGATGAAAATCTTGCAGACTCACCCTTTGCTGATTCGGGAATACTGACCTGAGTGCACAGACCTTAGCGTGGAGAACTGTGTCAAATCAACTGAATAACTGTAAATGGATTTTACCTGACAGTCTCCAGTCTACCATGTGGACTCCGCAGTCCAGCAGAGAGCAGCTTCACTCCTGAATCCTGCAGGTTGTTGTTACTCAGGTCCAGCTCTCTCAGACTAGAGGACTGGGAGCTGAGGACTGAGGCCAGAGCTTCACAGCTTCTCTCTGACAGCTGACAGCCACTCAGCCTGAAGAATCATTAATGATAAAAAAATATATATATTTTTTTCTCCTGTAGAAAAGATCATGTTTAATATATTTAATCTGTCCAGTTATTGATGCACCTACAAAGCTTTATTGGAGGCTTTGACCACTGGCAGCAGCCCCAGAAGAGCCTCCTCTGAAGCAGAGTATTTCTTCAGGTCAAACACATCCAGCTCTTCTTCTGATGACAGTAAGATGAAGACCAGAGCCGACCACTGAGCAGGGGAGAGTTCGTCTGTAGAGAGACTTCCTGATCTCAGGTACTGTTGGATCTCCTCCACTAGAGAACGGTCATTCAGCTCATTCAGACAGTGGAACAGATTGATGCTTTTCTCTGGAGAAGGATTCTCCCTGATCTTCTTCTTGATGTACTGGACTGTTTTCTGATTGATCTGTGAGGTGCTTCCTGTATGTTTCAGCAGGTCTTCAAGGAGATCCTGATTGGTCTGCAGTGAAAGGCCAAGGAGGAAGCGTAAGAACAAGTCCAGGTGTCCATTTGGACTTTGTAAGGCCTTCTCAATAGCAATCCTGTAGACATCTGTTGCAGATGTTTTGCTTAAAAACATCCGCACATTTTGGAAAGTCAGTCGTGGCTTGGGCATTACATTCTTTTTGCTGTTGATGAGTGACAGGACCACATGAACAGCAGCCAGAAACTCCTGGATGCTCAGGTGGACAAAGCTGAAAGAAACTCCTGGATGCTCAGGTGGACAAAGCTGAACATCTTGTTCTTGTCCTTGTCCTTCTTCCACCCACGCTCCTCTTTAAAGATCTGTGTGAAAACTCCAGAGTACACTGAGGCTTCCTTGAAGTTAATGCCACACTCTTTTAGGTCCTTCTCATAGAAGATCAGGTTGCCTTTCTCCAGCTGGTGAAAAGCCAGTTTTGCAAGTGAGTGAATGTACTGAATGCTGTTTTCTGTGCCATACTTCTTTTTCGCCTGATCGATCTGAAACACCAGGAATTTTGTGTAGATCTCAGTCAGGGTCTTGGGCAGGTCTCCTCTCTTACTGGTTTTCAACACATGGTCCAGAACTGTAGCAGTGATCCAGCAGAAGACTGGGATGTGGCACATGATGTGGAGGCTTCGTGAAGTCTTGATGTGGGAGATGATTCTGCTGGCCTGCTCCTCATCTCTGAATCTCTTCCTGAAGTACTCCTCCTTCTGTCGGTCAGTGAAGCCTCTCACCTCTGTCACCATGTCAACAAAGTCTCCAGGGATCTGATTGGCTGCTGCAGGTCGTGTGGTTATCCAGAGGCGAGCAGAGGGAAGCAGTTTCCCCTTGATGAGGTTTGTCAGCAGTACTTCTACTCTGGTTGACTCTGTCACATCAACAGAACATTCTTCATTGGCAGTGAAGTCTAGCTGAAGGCGGCATTCGTCCAGACCTTCCAGCACAAACAGAAGTTTGAATTTACTCTTGTCATAGTGCTCTGATGTCTGTAATGTTGTGAAGATTTCATTAAGAGCCTCCTCCTTGATGTCTTTGGTTTCTCTGATACATCTGTGAATTAGCTCTGCAAAACGAAACCTTTCTCCCTTCAGTAAATTCAGCTGGCGGAAGGTGAAGGGGAATATGAGATGAATATCTTGATTGGCTCTCTCTTTAGTCCAGTCCAGGATGAACTTGTGCACAAGGAAAGTTTTGCCGATTCCTGCAATCCCAATGGTCAGCAATGTTCTTATGGGTTTGTATTTTCCAGAAGGGTGTTTGAAGATGTCGCTGGGTTTGACTGATTTCTCTGTTTCCACTGGCTTTCTTGATGCCATCTCAATCTGCCTGACCTCATGCTGTATGTTGATGTGTATGTCATCCCCTTCCGTGATGTAGAGCTCTGTGTAGATATCATCCAGAGGTTTCTTTTCCTCCAGAAATCTTTTATCCTTACTCCCTAACCACATTTCAGGAGTACACATAAACCTGTCCTGGAGGTTAGATTGGAAACTTTCGTGGTATGATGTGATGAGTCGTTGAGGCTCTGTTGTTCTCACCAACAAATCTGTGTAGAACAAATAAAAACAAACAGTATTAGTCTGTGTCCAACAGGCACCTCTGTAGCTAACAGCACTAAACAGAGGCTTGGGAGACAAATATAAACCCATTTGAAGCCCAGTGCTTTTATTTCATCCTTTCCATTGAAAAAACAAAAAAGGAAGGCAATATTGTGAAGAGAGGCTCCCTGTTGACATGCGGCCTTAGAGGAGGAGGTAGGTTGTGATAATAGACAGAGCAAGCTGTGGATAATATTCTAGTATTCAGATTCAGATATTTCATTGCAAGTGTAGCAGTGAAATTAACTATGGGTTGATTTCTTTCACATTATTTTTAAGTCAGTATTTTCCTGGGAAAGCTTTTGATGAGTACACACGCACCCAAGCTTCACAATCACACCTTTACACAGTTACACCTGGGAGATGCCCAGTACAACCACAGTCGTCTACTGAGCAGCTCCACTGGAGCAGTTGGGGATTCAGTGCCTTGCTCAAGGGGCATGACTGGTTCACTTTCCCATGCACAATTTTCCAGCCAGATTTGAACTGTCAGCCATCAGATCACAAGCCCAATTCTGCATCTTTTACTCAGATAAATTGGTGTTTCCAGGAGCTGTGACATCAAGTAAAAGGAGAGGATTAACTAAATCCTTTGTTATTTAAACAGCTACACTACATTTAAAGGCAACCAACATGGCAGAGCCAGAGAATAGCTTTACCTTCAGTCTGACTGCTGTTGGTGGGAAGGTGAGGAAGAGGAGCAGACTGTGGTTGACTGGAGGAAGCTCCTCTGTTCTCTGAAGTCTCCCCAACATCACTGACATCCACTGAGAGAGAGAGAGAGAGAGAGAGAGAGAGAGAGAGAGAGAGAGAGAGAGAGAGAGAGAGGAACATTAAGGGCTTTAATTTAAATCCAGCCAACCAGCCAACAGCTGCTATGCATCCCACAACTCTTTACATATATGCAGGAGGCACTGAAGGGACTGAACATTCATCATGTTTAGTATTAATTTGTGTCGCTATTGTCTCACATGAATAGACACACTTTTTTTCAGCCACAGTGACAGTGATCCCTCAAACTTTTTTTTTAACCTTTATTTATTCAGGGGAGTTTCGCTGAGAGCAATGCTCTCTTTTTCAGGAACACCCTGATCACATTCACACACACATTCACACCTGGAAGCTGACCAGTACAACCACAGTCTGATCTGCTGGCCACTGAACAGCTCCACTGGAGCGGTTGGGGTTAAGGGCCTTGCTCAAGGGCACCTCAGTGGTGGTAATGAGGGAGGGGCAAGCGCTGCTTTTTCACTTTCCCCACTCAGATTTATCCTGCCGGTGCGGGGGATTGAACCGACGACCTTCCGGTCACAAGCTCGCTTCTCTAACCTTTAGGCCACCACTGCCCAACCTTGAATCCACTCGTCCCATAAATTTTGGTTACATCTCCTAACCGCAATTAAATACTGGTTAATCTTAGCTGTGGCTGGTAAACTACAGGGTTCTTTATCAGGTCAACCAATCCACCCTATTCTGAAAGGCACTGGGGTGGCTAAGACATTAGTGAGTTTGTGTAAAATTTGGTGTCCAGTTGGCCCCCGTGTGGCAAGACCTACTGAGGTGTCCTTGAGCAAGAAACTTAACCCCTACCTGCTCCAGGGGCACTGCGCTAGCTGGCTGACCCTGCACCCCAACTAGAGGGCAAAGTAAGAATTTCGCACTTGGGAAATCAATAAAGTATATTAAAATCACTTGCTGTTTTTCTGAAATTCATGTAACATAAAACTTAATATAAACACAAACACTTAAAAGCCAGCCTGTTTCTCTTAATGCATCTACTGTCTGGATACAGAATAACAACAGAGTACAAATAAAATGATAGAGCTCACCCTAAATTGTTGGTATAAAGTGTTGTATTCTAGACTGTGACTGCATAATGTGCTAGGTGTATGTTTTCCTTTTTATAATCTTCCCATGACTCACCTTTGGATCCCGAGATGCTGTTTGATAAACTCTGTACTAGATCATTCCTGTTGATCTTCATCAAAACCTTCTTGGTCACCTCCACAGAGTGTTGGCTGTAGGTCTGCACCATCTGATCCACTGTGTCCTGCCTGTTTGCCTTCTCCAGTCGGCTCTTTGGGATGGCTGGGAAGCCTTCCAGGATGTCATCCTGCAGGAACCACTGGAAGATCTTGAGCTCTTCATTCCCCAAATCATTCAGTGTTTCCAAGAGCAGCTCTTTAACCGTCAACATCGGTGCTCCCTGGTAAAATCAGAGGATATTTTAAGCTCAAAGGACAATTATGCAATTTTGCCACTGGGATGATTAAGGCTGCAATGAGCAAAATTTTCTGACCACTCAAAATCCTGACAGAAACCACAACACGGTTGTAAATAACACTCAGCAATGCCACTGCACTACGGAGGCTTACCAAGGACAAGCATTACAAAGCACCGTACATAAAGACTAACAGCTAAGCTAAGCTAACCAGTCTCGCTTTGCCAGGCCTTTGTCCCGCTGAAGGTTACATGTCCCACAAACTATGACAAGTGAAGAGGTAGGTAGCTATTTTACTAGTTTAACTCCCTTGCTTCATCGATTCCGTCATTTTGACAAACTTTTCAGGAATGGGATGGGGTGAGGGCTGTTTTTAAACAGCGAGGGAGGAGCCAAGCTAGTTTAAAAAGTTTGGGAAGATACTGGATGACCCAGGAGGAGTTTCATTCCAGACTAGAATATGACAACAAGCTTTAGGAAAGAGGTGAAAACAGTAACACAGCTGGCTGCTGTGTGGATATTGGTTTATATCATTACGTCTCAATGAAATCTCCACATAGCACACATTAGTGCTGGGGTTGGTTATAAGGTTTGATGTTGCTTATAGCAGGTTTAAAGGATAAGGCTGGTGTTTTTAATGTGGCCATAAACCGTAAGTTATGCATATAACACAGACCGAAGGATGACCATCATTACGGTCTTTTGGCCTTTAGTGATTATTTATATTGAATGATAGAATAAAGCAGGTTACGCTCGACATTAACCACATCATCTATACAATGAACTAAACAGCAGCCCAGCGCACAGAGAGGTAATCCAAGGAGAAGAAATTTGTATTGCTTTAAAATGGGTCACATGACTTTGAAGCTATTGGGGACAAAAAATCCATAATTTTTTGCATTCAATATTTTATTGAAAATAAATAGAGCATTTTTTGGGGTGCCAGCGGAGCCCCTCCTTTGCAATTCTACTGAGGTTGACATGATTGCTTTTGCAACACTTCTAGCCAGGTGAAGAATAGGGTTGCAAAGGGGTGGAAAATTTCCGGTAAATTTCCAGAAAGTTTCCGGTAAATTTCCATGGGAAGTTAAGCTGGGGAATTTTGGAAATATTCCAAATTGGAAACTTTCCATGGGAATTTATGGGAATTTATGGGAATTTATGGGAATTAATGGGAATTAACTGGGAATTGAGGGTAATTTAATGGAAAGGTATCATATCCAAGCATAAATATTTGTTTTGTTATAAGCAGACATCCATCCAAAATAATTAATAAATAAATAATTTATTATTATTATTATTATTATTATTTATTAATAAATAATTTGTTAAATATATTACCACATAATATCATCAAAACTTACTTCACTTTGTGCAGTCCACAGGCTCAAATGTGTGGCTCAATAGTCTTCAATAGTAGGGTTAGCAGGTTAGCAGGTTAGTAGGGTTAGTGCCTAACCCTAGCTTCAATAGTCTTGTGCTCTGGGCTCAAAAGTGTGGTCCAGGATTCTAGAAATCATCTATGCATGTGATGGAGGAATGCACAGTGCATGTAGGGGGCGTGGTCTCAACAGCCCTGCAGTAAGCAGTGTGCTATGTGTGCATGTGATTGAGGAATAGCATAGATATTCAACTGTACTTGCATGATATCTGGTTGTTTTAGTCAGGATTATGCTAAAATATATTTTCCCCAACTATATTTAAGTTCCCTATTAAGAGCATACCTTCAATTTAGTAAATTCCTGGTTTATTCCCGTTTATTCCCATAAATTCCCGTTAATTCACATAAATTCCTGTTATTTCCCATGGAAAGTTTCCAACTTTGAAAATTCCCGGAATTTTGCAACCCTAGCGAAGAATACTCTTAGCTTGGAAATCGCCTACACCCCCCCCCCCCCATTCTCCGCCCGGCTGAAAGATGTGATGTCGTTTTTGCACCTAGAAAAGATAAAGTTTACACTTAGAGGGTCTAGCGAGCACTTTCTAAAAAAGTGTCAACCCTTTGTCTCCTATTTTAATGGCCTATCTGCTCCTCCTCCTGGCTGACTGCCTGTGTTTCTACATGTTACCTGCCTGTAGCTGACCCCTGATCAATGTACTCCTTACCCCCATGGCGGAAGATAACTAAGTTGAAACAGAGGTTGTTTTTTTTCTTTTTTTTTTTCTCCTCCACTTTTTTCTTGTCCATCTACTTATTCACTTCATTGTTAGTATTATTGTATCGGTTTTCATCTGTTATTGCTGTTTTCCCTTTCTATATATATGTATTTTTTTTTATGTATTTTTTTTTTTTTGTAATGTGTGTTGTTGTTGTTGTTGTGCAGGGGTTGGGTGGGGTGGTGGGGTGGGTGGGGTTATATGAAAAATGGTGACCTGTAAACCTGGCATTGTGTCTGTTGTTTGCCTATGCTTTTCACCAATAAAAACTATCCCATAAAAAAAAAAGAAAATAAATAGAGCATTTATCGACAACAAAAAGAGACGTGTCCCATGTGAGCTTTGTATTTGAATTGTTTGATATTGATATTGATATTGATATTGAGTCATTGGGTCACATGACCTGGAAACTATAGCTTTATTTTTTCATTGCACAGGAATGTATTGACTTTTCGAAGTTTAAGCAAGTGGCCCAGTGATAACAGCAGCTTCCCCAAGCTCTGACTAGCTACTAACGCTGGGTAAACGTGTTCAGAAAGTTGAATCTGAATATCTGTCGAATATCCAACATCAAACTGTCTTTACCGGAGGGTTTTCAGACAGACAGACCTTTAACGGCAGATTGGGAGATTTCCTCTTTTTATAGTCTATAAACTGTTAAAATGCTGTGATAGAGTCTAAACAATAAAACACTTCAAACTGTCATGTGAAATGCTGTTTACAATACCTTTGTTGGTGTCAATCAATCATGCTTCTCCGGTAAATTTAAGTGAAATTAAGTCAGCCGCGTCGACAAGGAAGTCAACAAGGACATCGACGAGAAATAGAGTGGCGCTTGTGTTCCGCCAGCCTGAATAGGAATAAACACTTCTGGTCCGTTTTTTCAGAATAAAAGCGTAATTTCTACAAATCCGCATCACTCAAATATTCACTAAAAAACTTCGTTCTGCACAAAAAACAAACAAACAAACAAACAAATAATTAAGCAACAAAATGCAACTATATAATCTGTACAGTGTTCTTCCATGATAAGAATTGTTGTAATTGAAAATTCCCCTCATTCCCCTACATTTCAACATCTGTTGATTTGTCACTTTTGGATTACATAGCATTACACAGTTCACCTCTTGCTACTTCACAATAGCCTATAGTGTCAAAACACTGCTACTTTCACCACACAGTAACAGACAGAGAGAGAGAGAGAGAGAGAGAGAGAGAGAGAGAGAGAGAAAGAGAGAAAGAGAGAGAGGTTTTGATTCAGGAAATACAACTGGTCTGGTGTCATTTTCGGGAACTTGACTGTGGGGAATTGCTAATGATCAATTGTGCTTTTTTAAAATTAAATCAAATGTTATGAAATCAAAGGGCAAAAACAATGGTCAAGACTTCTGGATATGATTTATTACACAAAATAATATCTTGTCTGATGGTAAGCATCAAAACAGGAGACTACTGCAAAATAGTATAATGGGCTAGAAATAATACGCTTTCTCATTTATCATTTATCTTGGCTAATTTTCAGTCATTGTGAATGTCACTAGCCGAAAAAAAATAAAAAAATAAAAAAAATAAAATACTTGCCCATGTTGCATAGCTTTGTGGGTAAATTGTTACTCTGCTAAATTCCAGTTAGTAGTAGCCTAGTATTACTAAAAACAGGAGTGCTGCTAGAAATATCAAAATACTGACTAGCCCCTGACAAGATGTCACACTGAATACGGATATTAACAGTTAATCATCCATTTTACTCTAAAGGAATAAGAGCTAGAATACTCTGTGTATGTAAACACGGTTTACGGTCCAGTGGGGGAGCTACTGCTATTTGACAATGAGTTTCCTGAAACTGCCCTCATTAGTTTGCAATAGTACAACATTGTCTAGCCTACATGCTGTCTATCAAGACACCAACCAAAACCATTTACCATACTACCATTTACCATAGGCAGAAAAAGAAAATTGTCAACATAGCGCTTCTTTACTTTCAGAGTAGAAACAGAATGCAGAGGCCATGAACATAGAAAACCCCTTATGCTAACCTGCATCATGCTGTAACCTGCACGATCCACTAGAGGGCGACGTCACTCCACACAAAAACCTCATCCTTAATATTTAGCACAGGCCAGACAAAATGCAGAGAGATGAGGGGGAGAAAGAAGGGGACAGTGAGACAGAAAGACAAGAGATAGAAGCAAATATAACAGATGAGTAAAGTAAAGGGAGATAACAACACCGCATCGCTGCACTAAAACACAGAGATTTTTCCACAGACTGTTTGACACTGTAGATGCCCCCTTTTTTTTTTCCATCTGAGCACCTGAAGGACTCTCTGCACGTCCCTGTTCCAGTACGGTCTGGTCTTTGTTAGTGAATCGGACAATCGTTGGAAGTTCAGTGCTGATTTGTGAAAAAGAACAAGGTTGGCCCAAAGCTAAGAAGCCAGAGAGCCAAGATAAGACAAGCAATAAATCCTGGAGTTCCCCCACAAAGGGAGTGGACCCGGGACTTCGTTGTCTTCATTATCTCACTTTTGATGACCTCAGCTCTGAATAATGTGGAGGTGTAATAATGTAATAATAAAAGAGCTAAACAGACAAATAAAAGAAGTGTGTGTGTGTGTGTGTGTGTGTGTGTGTGTTGAATGGTTGAAAGTCCAGACAGATGGTGGATGTGTAGCCTGTTGATGTTGGGTGTTAATCTGAAAATTGGAATTACAGTTTTACTGCCTTGTTTTGATGTTCTGAACGATTTGGAGTCTGTTCATTCAATATGGTGCGGCTGTTATCCAGGATGAACTACGAAACGTCCTTTATTTCTCATTACATAAACACAAATTATCCATTAAAAATAACAGCTTTAAAAAAGTAAGGTTAGTATCATGAGTTCATGGGTTAGTTTCACAGAGACTCTAATTAAGGGATTTTTTCATGTCTTTTGTGCAGGTTTACAGGTTATTAATGAGTTATTAATGGAAAGTTCCTGTCTCCCTGATCTTTACATTAAATTAGAAAGTAAGCAGTCAAACATTAGTATGTCAGTATCAGTATGTCAGTATGTAGACAGTCTGTAGTAGATACTATTGTACCAGTATATAAACTCAAATGTCAGTGGCTCCCCCTTCTGGACTGACAAGGAAAGGACTGGTATGAAAAAAAATTTGTGTTTAGTATTCTGGATACTCTGTCAAATCCCCATTAGAGTAAAATTGGTGATAAACTATTTATATAAATATTCATATCTATTTTAATAAATCCATGCATACATGAATCAACAGAATAATCTGAATATTACCATGGAAACAGACCTTACACAGACAGTAAAAACCAACAGTAAACAGGATAAGATGTTTACATGTTTATCAGTTTTATTCTCATTGTATCTGCAGGTTTTATTCTTCTGTAAGCCTGTTTTTAATTCATTAATTGGAATTTTATTTAGCCCATCTTAATACATTTTATGTATCTTCTTTTTTATTGCTTGCAAAGCACATTTTAATTAATTAAATTCATTAATGTATCATTAAAGCGTTATAAAGATGTTATCCATCCATGGACACAGATGATCCGTTCCACCATTTTATTACCGGTAGAGAATTTTCTTTAGCTTGGATTGGTTGGCTGGTAACAGCACAAAGGAGAACAAAAGTCAATAGGATGTTCAAAGTATTGCAACAACATTAAATATTCCTTTTTTTTTTTTTCACAATGAATCATTAATTTTGCAGGATCCATATATGCAGGCCTACCAATCTGAATGGCATAATCAAATATTCTAATTAAACAAACAGTAACAATCATCAGAAACCAATGACCATTCTATAAGAAACAAAATTTACTAACCAGAAGTAATCATCCTTGAATGAATAAACTGAATTCACTGATCATTCACACAATCCAAAGCAATAAGGAGGAACGATACACCAGCCTGCAGTCTGCCTCTTTGTCTGAAGAGTCTGCAGCAGGTGGACCTGATTACATTTGTAGACAACGGGGCTCGGTCGACCCAAACAGGAAGTCAGGAAGGCAAATGCTGGGGATTTTTCACAACCATCTTGTGGTCAATTGCTGTGATGACCTCTGTTAGAGAGCAGTGTCTCAGTAAAACACTTCTCTCTACCGCCTGCGAACGTTTACATGCGTTTATGTCATTGAACAAATAATTAACGAGTAATCCCTTAAAACAACCTTACATTTTCATTCATTTACATGAATTCATCCCTTAATTAATGCAAAATCCCCTTAAAATGAATTAAGGGAGTTATCAATGGAGGAGATCCCATCGAAACATCCAAACACCCCCTTAATCTTGACTCCTTACTTTCTAATTTAATGAAAAATTCAGGGAGACAGGAACTTTTCCATTAATTTCCACTTCATAACCTGTAAACCTGCACAAAAGGCTTGAAAAATCCCTTAATTCCTAGTGTTTCTGTGAGGGTATCTCTAAAGCTCTTCCTCAGCCTGGTTTGACTGAGAAAAAATAGTGTCTACTAGAAGTCCTTTTGTTGAAGAAATTAAGCTTAAATCATTTATATTCATTTATCATTATATATGCAAGTATATTCTTTCTTAATGTGTATCTGTTTGCAGAGTGGAAAAGTTCTGAATCCTTCATGCAACTTGTTTCTGTTCCTGTCTATCAGAAAGTCAAGAACATGTAAAACTCACACATACAGTAGTACCCCAATTGTTACACTTTCACCCCTCCCTATCCACTTCTTGACTTTGTACTGAAAAGCATACTTATATCCCTTTTTTCTGTTTCTCTAGTCAGAGAACAAAGAACCTGCCACCAGCTTGCATCTTTCTATCTCTGTATCTTTCACTAGTTGTGGAAAGACACGACACTGTTTCAACACAATGCTTAATGTTTTTCAGAAATAAACATGGTGAAAAACATGGTAGGCAATCAATTATTATCATGTCAGCAGCATCCAGGCAGGTTGCTGTAAAGGATTTGGGAAGTTATGTTAATCTAGGACCATGATGGAGTCAGGAAGATGCTTTTAAACATCAGCACTGTCACAATGAACGTCCGCTTTATTTCAGATGATGGTAGAGGAGGGGCTGAGACCAGGGGAGGTGGAGAGCATGGCAAGGTGTGCCGATATAACGATATTTTGATGTTATCTGTGACCCTCCAGCCACGCAGGCCTGGTCCCTGACGCCTCCCTGGACGCCTCGCTGGCCTCCCTGCTGTCCCTGAACTCGTCCTGGGCTCTGGAGCGGCAGTTCTCCGCCCCGCAGAGCCGGCTGACCCGGCAGCAGAGGGCCGCCTTCAGCCGAGACCTCCACACCGCCTTCGGAGGAAACGCCACGGTCAGAGGACGCATCACACCGGGGGTTTAGGGTCCAGTACGGGCGGGACGAGGCCTTGAGGCGGTCTTGGAATTCCTTCCTGGAATGTTGTGGAAGTTTGGGCGGTGCGGCCCAGACAGGGAAAGTCAGGGAACTTAAATAAATTCTCTGAGGGAAATCTGGGAATATCAGGGATTTTACAGATGGTTTTCCAACTTGCTTCACATTTTGGCATTTGATGGTTATCAGTCCAACTGCAGTGGAAACCAGACTGAAAAACTGCATGAACAAACAAGGAAGAGATAAAATTTTCTAGATCAGGCTGTTTTTTTTTGTTGTTTTTTTTACTTGTGAATGGAGTGAGGATTCTCTCTTTAGGCTATCTTGTTCTTTCACTAGCTAGATAGCTAGATAGCTAGATAGCTGGATAGATAGATAGATAGATAGATAGATAGATAGATAGATAGATAGATAGATAGATGGCACTTTTCTGAACAGAGTGACAAAGTGCTGTAAAATAAAAGGAACAAAACGAACACACCAGCATATCAGCTTTAATAAAGTCAAGACAGGCACTGCTAGCTGCTATTTTCGTTAAAATGTTCTATGTCTGTGTATCTGTCCCTATTCAAATTTAAATGAAATGACAAGATGGCGGCGCTGCTGCAGAGCTACGAGGGGAAGCTGCGGTTGGAGCTGATGGATTTGTATGAGAGGATGGTGTTTCTGGAGAGAGGAGCGCTCAGCTCTGCTGGGGTCAGCTTCATCAATAATACACAGCAACTACACTATCAGAAATTATAATAATGCATATTATTGATATTACTACTCCTAATACTACTACTGCTAATACTACTACTAACAACTACGACTACTGTTACCACTACTGCCACTACTACTACTGCTAATATTACTACCACTGCTACCAGTATTTGGCTGTTGGTCCTTCCCACTCTGTTACCATCTAATAAATCATCAATAGGGCTTTTCACACTGCATATTTTTTGACTTAACCTAGGGTTAACTGGCCCTTTGGAATTGGCCCCACTGCCATTTCCAAAGAGATCTAACCACGATTCTAACCCTGGGTTAGCTGGCCCTGCTCTGGAGCAGGGTTACCCCCAATTTTTTCGGGGGTTATCCCCAGAAAATCGACTAAACCCACGTTTAATAAAGTGTGTGAAGGTTAAGAATGCACAGTGTGAAAATCCCTTCTTATTGTGTTTTGTGTGCAGGTGAAGCAGTGGATGAACGGAGCTGCTCTCCACGTTCACATCTTCCTCCACTGGAAGCATCTGACCGACCCGTCGGCAGGAGAAGTCTTCAGTCTGGACTACCTGCATGGTGTGGACCCTCTGGTGAAGACCTGCACAGGACGGTAGGTAGGCCTGCTGCGCTCTTATTTTACAGCAGCATTTCTGCTTTCTTAAAGGTAGGGGAGAATAAATAATATTTTAATGACAGGGAAGCACATTCTATCATGCCTGTACCAAACCAAAATGAACAAAAGCTACTGGAAAAACATACCGTACTGTGCCAGTATGGGTAGCTACAACATGGTGCATTTCTGCAGTTAGCCCTTCCAGGATTCTGTATTTCTGCAATCGTGGAATTTATATCAGAAAATGGGCTCTTCTTAATTCACAAGTGTTACTTCAACACATAAATGAGGACTTCAGATAGACCCAACAGTTATCAAATTAGCTAGTGATCTCTGGAACAACAAGCACAACAACTGCTTGAATTTAGCAGGGATGTTGGTTAGTTAGCAAGTTAGTAAACTACTAGCAATCTACCTAGGCTAGACTCTTGTACCTATTGATAATGGGCCAGAAAATGTGAACCTTTATCCCTCTAGATTCTTGGATCCATTCGCTTCTAATATGTTTTTCAGTTGGGTATCTGTGAAATGATAAATGCCTGTATGATGCATTTTGGTTCACAGCAGGACAGAGCTGGGCTGGACTTCTCTTCCCACCTTGACTGTTCAAAACGGCTGCCAGTTGAACAAGGTTTTATGGGCCATCTGTGGATGAATGAACAACTCATGGAAAATCACTCCCACACAACATGAAGTTCCCAAAAATGACCACAAGATGTCAGGTTTTTGTTGTTTTTCCAGAGGTACCACCCTGTTCAAATCCAGCCTGGGGTCTTTGTTACATGTCCTACCCCCTACCTTTTGTATTTCTGACCGTGGAATCCTGGAGGGACTAGACAGTATATGAAACATTTTGTTCAGTATTTAAAACCTAAACAGCAGCCTGTGACCCTTCCCTCCCTGCGTCTCCAGGTGAGAGAGACTCCGCCCTCTGGCCCCGGCCCCAGTGGGCTGCTGGTGGTGGAGCCGCTGAGGAACGTGAGCCACGGGGTTCGCCACCGAGCCTGCGAGTCGCGGGCCGTCCAGCGGGCTCTGGTGGAGCGCTTCCTGGTGGCCCAGGACCCGCAGAGAGGAAAGGACTTCTTCCAGAGCTGCCAGGACCGCCATGACGCTCTGATGGCACAGAGAGGAGACTTCCAGCTGAAGATGGGAAGAGTTTGAAAATGCCCAAAGATTGACCGGCCTTAAATATGATCATCCTTTATAAGACAGAGTATATTTAAAGCTGCACTAGGTTTTTTCACGATGACTGCTGCAAAATGACAGCAAGAGATAGCTGCTTGAATTGTAATGACTTCAGTTCCAGGAAATCCTGTATATTTACCTTTTCATAAGGTGGCATCAGTAAAGTGATGGTGTGGAGTGTGGAGAAGGTTTCCCTGGACAAATCTCAATTAGTGGGAATGCTCTTGTTTGTTGTAGTCCCACTTCATGATTCAGACTGATAAGACGGCTGCAGGTTTATAAAAGAAAATCTGGTCCAGCTTTAATCTCTCCCTTTCAAGTCACATAAATATATACCATCCAAGAGTGGAAACTAACTTTTTTCACCCGCTGGCCACAGTGGATGATGGAGAACAAAACTAATTTGGGAGCCAAATATGATAGAAAAGAACATTCAGACAGTGTTACAGCGTGTGGCTGCTACCTGGTGCTCATTTCCCATCTTAGCAAAGGTAACACTGATTAAACTCTTTGGCATTATACTGAACTTGATGAAACATGAAATGAATCACCACAACTTTACTCAGTGTCATCCAAAGTCTCATTAAAGATTGTATTCAAGAAATCATCTGCTTTATTTTTGATTTGATTGATCAATCTCCATCAGAACCAACTTTATTCTTGCGACACTAGACATCTCCTGATACTGACCCAAAATTCTGGACTGTCCTGTGGTTCAGTGGACTGAGGTTCCTGCACTGGATTCAAAATCAGCCTAGAACCTTTATTGCTAGTTGCTTGTTGCCATTTTCCCTAGAAATGTTAGGAGGCATTTCTGAAAATCTGCTTTTAAAAACTTGTTTCTGATGAGTTTTGTACAGTGCCGTGTACATACACTTGCAAGGGAGAAAATGCAATATACTTGCAGTTCTAACCTATAACAGAAACTAACCCAATCAAAAAATTACGTAAAAAAGTATCAAATTAAATGCTAAATTAAATGCAATATGAAATTGACAACTTTGAAATATCAAATGGGACCAAAGTAGTTTTTGTTTAGCAAGACAGTTTCCATTTTCATTTTCCAGAAACTGAATACAAGATAAGAAAGCATCCAGTCACTATTCATATTTCTGTATTATGTCATTTGGTTTATACAAAATACAAAATCTAGTGTTTGTATTCAGCAGTTGAAATTTTCACTTTGATCCGCAAGTTGCACTGTTGTGACAATAAGAGTCAATGCTCAGCTCTTTGTGCCCTGAAGATTTCCAGGTGAATCTTCTCCAGGCTGCTGGATTAGTTTACTCTTCTCTGAGTAAGCTGCTGAAGAGAGGTGGGGCATGTGTGCCAGGGTTGAACAGCTACTGATAATGGAAATACTGCAGTATAAATGGCTTTCAGACTGGCTATATGGCCCCTTTAGCTTATAACTACTTAGTTGATCTATGGTATTGATTTCCCATAGGCCAACTAGGATGAAACAGCAGCCAGATTTATGTTAAAATCATAAATTTAACGTAACATGATGGCATGGAGAGGCGTCACTACTAATCTGTAGTTATTATTAAACAAGGTTGGGGGTATTTTTTCTGTTGGTTTACTGTAGATTTGACCTACGGAGACCTGACAAGCTCTCTAACACTCAGAGCCGAGGAAGACCCTGGGCGTGTCGCAGAGGTCTGAGCCTGAGGTCTGATCATGTTTACCATTTAACACTAGAATCAGGATCAAAATGAGCTTCAATCAGGAGAGACTAGGTTAAATGCTCAATGAATATTTTTATGGATAAAACAGAACTAGAATTTGGCATAGGCGTAGGCGTCAGGAATGTGAGAGAATTAGGATCCTCCCCCCCCAGGGAATCACTCTATGGCAGGGGAGGAGGAGGAGGAGGAGGAGGAGGAGGAGGAGGGGCGAAACAGCTGAAATGACAGCGTCTGAAAGACAGCAGACACATTCGTGAGCAGCGTAATGACACAGAAAATGACGTGTACATACTCTCGACCACTTAGATGATTGGTTCTGCGAGAAGGAGCGGGAAAGTGATGGCATGCATGGATTGGATATTGAAAGCGAGGGAATGGTTATAAACGAGATTAAAACTCGGCCGGGAGGAGTGTAGATGATGACATACGGGACAGACAAACACAGAGTAAGGCTTGGCTGCTTACTTTTTTTTGTTGTTACACAGCTTTTCCCGGGAGCGCGCGTTTGAAAATACCATTCAGGCAATGGACAAAAGAGCGATACATGATTTGGCGAGGCGGTTGTCAAGCTTCTTCTGCCGAGTTTTCAGTGTGGTGGTCGTTTTTTTCCCATTACCACTGAGCGTTCGAATGGGCCGTTTCACATTTACCATAGTCCAAGACGAACAAGGGTTTACTGCGACATTGACTAACAGACCTGACAAACTCACTAACGCCCAGAGCCAAGGTCTAAGCCTGTGGCAGCACGTTTAAAAGAGGAGCAGTGACATGATGGTGGTCGTGGCCGTCCCCGGCTGGGGCCGTGCCATGTACAACTACAACTACAACTACACAACTACACTGCCTATATAACTACACAACCAGTGTGTATGTATAATGTATAAACAGAGATATAGTTGAACCGGGTTACGGGGCCGTGCCATGTACAACTACAACTACAACTTCACAACTACACTGCCTATATAACTACACAACCAGTGTGTATGTATAATGTATAAACAGAGATATAGTTGAACCGGGTTACGGGGCCGTGCCATGTACAACTACAACTACAACTTCACAACTACACTGCCTATATAACTACACAACCAGTGTGTATGTATAATGTATAAACAGAGATATAGTTGAACCGGGTTACGGGGCCGTGCCATGTACAACTACAACTACAACTACACTGCCTATACAACTACACAACCGTTATGTATGTATAATGTATTTAAAAGAAGAGCAGTGACATGATGGTGGTCTCCGGCAGCCGGTCGACACGGCAAACTGTACGGTTTGGTATGACGGGACGACGAATACGACGTGGTAACAACAAATATGGGATCACACGGCAATGAATATGACCTGAAAATTAAATATTGAAAGTGACTATGACCTAAAAAAATGTAATAAAACATATTGTTGTGCTGAATTGTCAGTTTCTTCTTTCCACAAGTGTTAAATGTTGTCTCTGCTACACACTCAGGTCTGGTTACATTCCAGGTTGTTGTCTGAACCTGTCAGCTGCGATACAAACTGTTCTCACCTTCACAACACACACTGGGATCATGTTTACCATTTAACACTAGAACTCACAATCAGGATCAAAATGAACTTCAATCAGGAGAGACTAGGTTAAATGCTCAATGAATATTTTTATGGATAAAACAGAACTAGAATTTGGCATAGGCGTAGGCGTCAGGAATGAGAGGGAATTAGGACCCCCCCCCCCAGGGAATCACTCTGTGGCAGGGGAGGAGGAGGAGGAGGAGGAGGAGGAGGAGCTGAAATGACAGCAACTGAAGGACAGCATACACATTCGTGAGCAGCGTAATGACACAGAAAATGACGTGTACATACTCTCGACCACTTAGATGATTGGTTCTGCGAGAAGGAGCGGGAAAGTGATGGCATGCATGGATTGGATATTGAAAGCGAGGGAATGGTTATAAACGAGATTAAAACTCGGCCGGGAGGAGTGTAGATGATGACATACGGGACAGACAAACACAGAGTAAGGCTTGGCTACTACAACTTCACAACTACACTGCCTATACAACTACACAACCGGTATGTATGTATAATGTATTTAAAAGAAGAGCAAGACCTGACAAACTCACTAACGCCCAGAGCCAAGGTCTAAGCCTGTGGCAGCACGTTTAAAAGAGGAGCAGTGACATGATGGTGGTCGTGGCCGTGCCAATACAACTACAACTACAACTTCACAACTACACTGCCTATACAACTACACAACCGGTATGTATGTATAATGTATTTAAAAGAAGAGCAAGACCTGACAAACTCACTAACGCCCAGAGCCAAGGTCTAAGCCTGTGGCAGCACGTTTAAAAGAGGAGCAGTGACATGATGGTGGTCGTGGCCGTGCCAATACAACTACAACTACAACTTCACAACTACACTGCCTATACAACTACACAACCGGTATGTATGTATAATGTATTTAAAAGAAGAGCAAGACCTGACAAACTCACTAACGCCCAGAGCCAAGGTCTAAGCCTGTGGCAGCACGTTTAAAAGAGGAGCAGTGACATGATGGTGGTCGTGGCCGTGCCAATACAACTACAACTACAACTTCACAACTACACTGCCTATACAACTACACAACCGGTATGTATGTATAATGTATTTAAAAGAAGAGCAAGACCTGACAAACTCACTAACGCCCAGAGCCAAGGTCTAAGCCTGTGGCAGCACGTTTAAAAGAGGAGCAGTGACATGATGGTGGTCGTGGCCGTGCCAATACAACTACAACTACAACTTCACAACTACACTGCCTATACAACTACACAACCGGTATGTATGTATAATGTATTTAAAAGAAGAGCAAGACCTGACAAACTCACTAACGCCCAGAGCCAAGGTCTAAGCCTGTGGCAGCACGTTTAAAAGAGGAGCAGTGACATGATGGTGGTCGTGGCCGTGCCAATACAACTACAACTACAACTTCACAACTACACTGCCTATACAACTACACAACCGGTATGTATGTATAATGTATTTAAAAGAAGAGCAAGACCTGACAAACTCACTAACGCCCAGAGCCAAGGTCTAAGCCTGTGGCAGCACGTTTAAAAGAGGAGCAGTGACATGATGGTGGTCGTGGCCGTGCCAATACAACTACAACTACAACTTCACAACTACACTGCCTATACAACTACACAACCGGTATGTATGTATAATGTATTTAAAAGAAGAGCAAGACCTGACAAACTCACTAACGCCCAGAGCCAAGGTCTAAGCCTGTGGCAGCACGTTTAAAAGAGGAGCAGTGACATGATGGTGGTCGTGGCCGTGCCAATACAACTACAACTACAACTTCACAACTACACTGCCTATACAACTACACAACCGGTATGTATGTATAATGTATTTAAAAGAAGAGCAAGACCTGACAAACTCACTAACGCCCAGAGCCAAGGTCTAAGCCTGTGGCAGCACGTTTAAAAGAGGAGCAGTGACATGATGGTGGTCGTGGCCGTGCCAATACAACTACAACTACAACTTCACAACTACACTGCCTATACAACTACACAACCGGTATGTATGTATAATGTATTTAAAAGAAGAGCAAGACCTGACAAACTCACTAACGCCCAGAGCCAAGGTCTAAGCCTGTGGCAGCACGTTTAAAAGAGGAGCAGTGACATGATGGTGGTCGTGGCCGTGCCAATACAACTACAACTACAACTTCACAACTACACTGCCTATACAACTACACAACCGGTATGTATGTATAATGTATTTAAAAGAAGAGCAAGACCTGACAAACTCACTAACGCCCAGAGCCAAGGTCTAAGCCTGTGGCAGCACGTTTAAAAGAGGAGCAGTGACATGATGGTGGTCGTGGCCGTGCCAATACAACTACAACTACAACTTCACAACTACACTGCCTATACAACTACACAACCGGTATGTATGTATAATGTATTTAAAAGAAGAGCAAGACCTGACAAACTCACTAACGCCCAGAGCCAAGGTCTAAGCCTGTGGCAGCACGTTTAAAAGAGGAGCAGTGACATGATGGTGGTCGTGGCCGTGCCAATACAACTACAACTACAACTTCACAACTACACTGCCTATACAACTACACAACCGGTATGTATGTATAATGTATTTAAAAGAAGAGCAAGACCTGACAAACTCACTAACGCCCAGAGCCAAGGTCTAAGCCTGTGGCAGCACGTTTAAAAGAGGAGCAGTGACATGATGGTGGTCGTGGCCGTGCCAATACAACTACAACTACAACTTCACAACTACACTGCCTATACAACTACACAACCGGTATGTATGTATAATGTATTTAAAAGAAGAGCAAGACCTGACAAACTCACTAACGCCCAGAGCCAAGGTCTAAGCCTGTGGCAGCACGTTTAAAAGAGGAGCAGTGACATGATGGTGGTCGTGGCCGTGCCAATACAACTACAACTACAACTTCACAACTACACTGCCTATACAACTACACAACCGGTATGTATGTATAATGTATTTAAAAGAAGAGCAAGACCTGACAAACTCACTAACGCCCAGAGCCAAGGTCTAAGCCTGTGGCAGCACGTTTAAAAGAGGAGCAGTGACATGATGGTGGTCGTGGCCGTGCCAATACAACTACAACTACAACTTCACAACTACACTGCCTATACAACTACACAACCGGTATGTATGTATAATGTATTTAAAAGAAGAGCAAGACCTGACAAACTCACTAACGCCCAGAGCCAAGGTCTAAGCCTGTGGCAGCACGTTTAAAAGAGGAGCAGTGACATGATGGTGGTCGTGGCCGTGCCAATACAACTACAACTACAACTTCACAACTACACTGCCTATACAACTACACAACCGG